>NC_056430.1:73986275-74158775 GCF_018296145.1 Oncorhynchus tshawytscha
AGGGACTATAAGGGTTTGAGAGCTTTGCTGACAGGCCAGACAGCAGGTCAAAGGTGAAAGCCCAGGGGATGACTCATAACTAAGTGAAACACACAAATACATCATGATATAGGCATGACCTGTGAGAAGATAGTATTTTTTACGGGCTCTGTTGAAGGTTGATGGAGAGCAATGAATCGCTTGAATGACTGCTGTCACACACACCACTTGAAGACAGTCATTAGCGCCAGACAAGACGGGGACATAGAGATGTAATAACCAATAGACCTTACTGTGATAACCCAATATAACTGTATGAACTTCAAGAGCTCTGGTGAATAAGATTTCCCATGTATTTATTTACACACGGCCCACACTTGAAATTGAACAGAAAAGGTCAATCCAAAAGACAAACACCTGTACAGTGGATGGCCCCAACGAAAAACCAGAACCCTCTGATCTGAGACCTGTTGACCCACTGAAACATTCTATTGTGCTCTTTAATAGAGGATGCACTGACTCATAACAACGTCAACAGTATATAGGCTACTCTTTAGAGATGCCTGCAGTGCAGAGAGGAGAGAGAGGAACCATCAGGTTCCCCTGATAAATGTTTAGATTACAGCCCTCTCAGATGCTACAGAAGAGAGGGCACAACAAAAGAGGGAACACCCATCAGGCTCGCTGAATAAATGTTTAGGTTTCCCAGCTCCTCTGTGGTGTTGTTTGTTCCCGTTCGCAGCCTTCGGACTGTTCGGAGCGCTCCAACTCAAGCTGCAGAGGAAATGACAATACGGAGGAAAAACAACCACGGGCCAACGACACATACCAAGCCCCCCTCTCTCTCTCCCTCCAAGCCCCTCTCTCTCTTCCTCTCTCTCCCTCCCTCCAAGCCCCACTCTCTTCCTCTCTCTCTCTCGCTCTCTCTCTCTCTCTCTCTCTCTCTCTCCCTCCAAGCCCCGCTCCCTCTATCCTCCTTTCCTTTCGGTCCCTCACTAGCACTATGGGACTCGTCTCCAGCTTTTGACAATGGAAACGGATACATCAGGCACGCACATGCACCCACCCACCCAGACCCATCCACACACTCCCTCTCCAAAACCCCATCTGCTGTCACGCTCCTGGAACCCAGGAGGCAGGTTTCTTGGGGAGCTGTGGCCCAGAACAAGAGCCAGACCTTAGGGTGTGGACCTTACACAACTCCCCCTGAAGTCCCCAGCAGAAGATGGATGGATGGGCTAAAGCCAACAACCCAACTGAGACTCTGGATGTGGTTGGGCTTCCTGCCACCCATCGACTACTTCTAGTCAGGAGTTTATGTTTTAGTTCAACATGTGGACGAGAACAGACGGTTGCTCGGTCGCTAACTTATCGGTGTATGTATGTATGTGTGTGTGTGTGTGTGTGTGTGTTTTGGAAAGGCTTAAAGTGTTTATAATCCACAACAGCCTTAAGCCAAATCTCTGAATGAAAAATGACTTTCTCTCCTCCCTCTCTATGGCTGTTGGGAAGGAGAGTCCCAAGGAGAGTCCCAATTAGCCTTTTACAATGATAAACATGGATTAGCTAACACACTGTGCCATTGGAACACAGGAGTGATGGTTTCTGATAGAGGGCCTCTGTACGCCTATGATATTCCATTAACAAATCGTCCGTTTCCAGCTACAATAGTCATTTACACTGTATTTCTGATCAATTTGATGTTATTTTAATGGACAAAAAAAAAAGCGCTTTTCTTTCAAAAACAAGGACATTTCTAAGTGACCCCAAACTGTTGAACGGTAGGGTACAAGTCGGGACATTTATTTCTGATAGTATATCATATCGACAATATCGCAATATTATTTGTGCGTTTTCTCATGCAGCAGACATATAGTGAGCAATGTGCTTGGAACATCAAATCGCTAGAAAATCACAGTATCAAATTGCAATACATACAGAAGAATCGTGAGATTCGCAATAAATATCGTATTGGCACTAAGTATCGTGGTAATATTGTGGCAATTCCCAGCCCTACAATCCAATATGCCTCTCTTCCTATCTTCAATTTCTCCTTCATCATCTGCACAATAGCTTTCTGAGTGACATCAGTGTTTAATATTACTCTGGAATCCTCTCTCTCTTCCCATCCTTCCATCTCTCCATCTTTGTCTCAATTGAATATATGTTGTATATCAGTCTGTATCCCTCGGTCAGGACTTTGTTTTATATCACCTCAGTTCCCCCTCCATCTTTTTCCATCTCTCCATCTTGTATCCATTCAATCTCTCACGCCACGTGCATTCTTTCTTCCACATACCTCATCTTCATTTCCTCAGAGATCTGATATGAGAACAGGAGCACTCCAAACACTCCAAACAACAGTAAAACAGGACCATCTCAAGCCCAGGGAGACAATCACTCCAGCAGTCTCAACAGATGTGCAGCCCCAGCCTAAGTTATGGGTTGAGGATTTGAGTTGAATTGGCGACAGCAACAGAAGATTCCCTAGTAGTTGATATCAAATTCTTGATCCCTCTTCGAATTCCCTACCCATACGACTGAACTCAACCATTTTAATCACATTCAAATATTTAAGTTCCAGCATTGAGATCTGTGTGGTTCCGCCCTGATGCGATTCCCATGATATGAGGCGTGTGACCCTTGACTTATAAAGGGAAGAAACCCAGTATGACTTCACACCTCATACATGAGTTCCAGGTTTTAGTTAATAGTCTCGGAGAGAGAGAGAGACAGAGACAGACAGAATGAGGGGAGCATCAGAGGTAGCAAGAGGGGGAGAAAGAGAGAGGACAAGCGATACAGAGAAAGAAAGGTAGTGAGAGGCAGAAAGAGGCAGAGAGAGAGAAAGAGAAGGAAAGGTAGTGAGAGGCAGAAAGAGGCAGAGAGAGAGAAAGAGAAGGAAAGGTAGTGAGAGGCAGAAAGAGGCAGAGAGAGAGAAAGAGAAGGAAATTAGCAGGCCTTGTAATCCCCAGCATATGTTCACCAGCTCTGAGAGGTAGAGTCAATATAAACCATGACATCACTCCAAGCCCTGGTGAGGTCATCATTTTCTGACTCCAAAAAAAATTAAGGGTCTGGGTTCTGGATTCCCAGAGGTCCCCAGTGTGTGTGAGTGTGTGTACAGATGTGGAAATGGAATATCCATTGTTATCCAGGAACTCACAAGGCCAGGACCAGAGTAAAGTAATATCCTTCTTCCTGTATCCTCTCCCATCACTGCCCACCCACTCCACAACCGCTCTCTCTCACACACACACACACACACACACACACACACACACACCACCTCCCGTGTTCTTCCAGGCTTGTCGATGTACTGCAACTAAAGTGAGTAGGTGCTCATCAACAACAAGGCCCCCTGTCCCCTTCCCACAACCACCGTGTCTCAGTCACAGCAGAACAGAACACCCATCCAGACGTGGCCATGTCTACAGGCTTCAGACATCGCTCATTCCCATCACTTACCCCTGGCATTTTGCTAATATCCTTCATTAAGGATAAGTAGCCTACACTAGAATGTGAAGTTTGGAATGTAAGACGTTTGCTAATATATAGGTGACGGTTAATGGGACAATTGATGGTTACAAACCAGAATGAGTAGTTTAAAGAACAATACAACAGAAAACTGTGGTGCACATTCACATTATGAACTTTACTGTTATCGCATCAATTCAGGCAATTTACCGCAATATGGATTGTTGTCTGTATGGCCCAGCTCTAATACAAGATCAGCTCAGACATGATTCGTCTGATAGTGTTGAAAAGTGGCCACTGTTGAGAAGCTTGTCGTAGAATTTATAGTTTTAGCTCAATGTCTTGTTTGGCTAGATTACGTGGTGCTATTTGGACTCAGAAAAATGCGGATTGGCCGCCTGCTCTGTCTCTAGGCCAATCGTAAAGCAGTCATACGTATCCGGTTTCCATGCCGTCACTGTGGCAGCGAACGCCATCTCTAAAGCAATCCTTTCAAACCCTGAAATTGACTCAGATGTTCTCAAATATTTGTTAAACTGGTCCCTTGAAAAGCAATAAAAAGGACCTTGCAGCAGGTTGTTTGGGCCTCCTTTTTGCTCTTCTATTCTTGGCAGTTCTCTCATGGGTTTGGGGCGTAAGTTTTGAATATTGTGCTTGAAGAGAATAGTTACATTATCGCCTCAAGCTGAGAGATTTGCAGTTGCCGTCAATCTAGATGTCCTCTCCCCGATTCTTCAGTTGTATCCAACTCAAATCCCCCACAAAGTGTGCCCACGAGTCAGGGATGTGATACTGGTATAAGATACTCTCTGTCAGGGTGGCCAACTACCATGGGTCATAGGATGCATCAAATCAAATTCTATTAGTCACATGTAGACCTTACAGTGAAATGCTTACTTATCAGCCCCTAACCAACAATGCAGTTTAAAAAAAATACAGATAAGAATAAGAGATAAAAGTAACAATTAAGTAAAGAGCAGCAGTAAAATAACAATAGCGAGACTATATACAGGGGGGTGCCGGTACAGAGTCAACGTGGAGACTATATACAGGGGGGTGCCGGTACAGAGTCAACGTGGAGACTATATACAGGGGGGTACCGGTACAGAGTCAACGTGGAGACTATATACAGAGTCAACGTGGGGGGTGCCGGTACAGAGTCAACGTGGAGACTATATACAGGGGGTGCCGGTACAGAGTCAACGTGGAGACTATATACAGTTGGGGGTATGTACATGTAGGTGGAGTTATTGTCAACGTGGAGACTATATACAGTGACTATGAGTCAATGGAGATATAACAGGGTAGCAGTACAGAGTAAAGAGGGGGTGAGGCAACAAATAGTCTGGATAGATGATAACAGAGGTAGTAGTGGTGTAAAGAGGGGGTGAGACTATATATAGGGGTCTGGATAGATGTAACAGAGAGATAACAGAGTAGTGGAGACTAAACAGGGGGTGAGGCAGAGTCAAAAGTCTGGGAGATGATAACAGAGAGTAACAGTGGTGTAAAGAGGGGGTGAGGCAACAAATAGTCTGGATAGATGATAACAGAGAGTAACAGTGGTGTAAAGTCAACGGGGTGAGCACTACAAATAGTCTGGATAGATGATAACAGAGAGTAACAGTGGTGTAAAGAGGGGGTGAGGCACTACAAATAGTCTGGATAGATGATAACAGAGAGTATAGTGGTGTAAAGAGGGGGTGAGGCACTACAAATAGTCTGGATAGATGATAACAGAGAGTAGTAGTGGTGTAAAGAGGGGGTGAGGCACTACAAATAGTCTGGATAGATGATAACAGAGAGTAGTAGTGGTGTAAAGAGGGGGTGAGGCACTACAAATAGTCTGGATAGATGATAACAGAGAGTAACAGTGGTGTAAAGAGGGGGTGAGGCACTACAAATAGTCTGGATAGATGATAACAGAGAGTAGTAGTGGTGTAAAGAGGGGGTGAGGCACTACAAATAGTCTGGATAGATGATAACAGAGAGTAGTAGTGGTGTAAAGAGGGGGTGAGGCACTACAAATAGTCTGGATAGATGATAACAGAGAGTAGCAGTGGTGTAAAGAGGGGGTGAGGCACTACAAATAGTCTGGATAGATAACAGAGAGTAGTAGTGGTGTAAAGAGGGGGTGAGGCACTACAAATAGTCTGGATAGATGATAACAGAGAGTAGCAGTGGTGTAAAGAGGGGGTGAGGCACTACAAATAGTCTGGATAGATGATAACAGAGAGTAGTAGTGGTGTAAAGAGGGGGTGAGGCACTACAAATAGTCTGGATAGATGATAACAGAGAGTAACAGTGGTGTAAAGAGGGGGTGAGGCACTACAAATAGTCTGGATAGATGATAACAGAGAGTAACAGTGGTGTAAAGAGGGGGTGAGGCACTACAAATAGTCTGGATAGATGATAACAGAGAGTAGTAGTGGTGTAAAGAGGGGGTGAGGCACTACAAATACTCTGGATAGATGATAACAGAGAGTAGTAGTGGTGTAAAGAGGGGGTGAAGCACTACAAATAGTCTGGATAGATGATAACAGAGAGTAGCAGTGGTGTAAAGAGGGGGTGAGGCACTACAAATAGTCTGGATAGATGATAACAGAGAGTAACAGTGGTGTAAAGAGGGGGTGAGGCACTACAAATAGTCTGGATAGATGATAACAGAGAGTAGCAGTGGTGTAAAGAGGGGGTGAGGCACTACAAATAGTCTGGATAGATGATAACAGAGAGTAACAGTGGTGTAAAGAGGGGGTGAGGCACTACAAATAGTCTGGATAGATGATAACAGAGAGTAGTAGTGGTGTAAAGAGGGGGTGAGGCACTACAAATAGTCTGGATAGATGATAACAGAGAGAGTGAAGCACTACAAATAGTGGTAGTGATAACAAGAGCAGGGGTGAGGGGGTGGCACTACAAATAGTCTGGATAGATGATAACAGAGAGTAGTAGTGGTGTAAAGAGGGGGTGAGGCACTACAAATAGTCTGGATAGATGATAACAGAGAGTAGTAGTGGTGTAAAGAGGGGGTGAGGCACTACAAATAGTCTGGATAGCCATTTGACTAGATGTTCAGGAGTCTTGTGGTTTGGGGGCAGAAGCTGTCTAGAAGCCTCTTGGATATAGACTTGGCGCTCTGGTACTGCTTGCCGTGCGGTAGCAGAGAGAACAGTTTATGAAAAGGTTGGCTGGAGTCGTTGACACTGTTGTGTCATCTGCAAATGTATTGAATGTGTGACTTCTTGCAACCCACAGTGAAGTTTAGTAGTTTAATAATGTTTTAAAATGTAAATCATTACAAAAAAAAGACTCACTGATCCCCATCAACCCACATGTATAGACTCAGGGAGAGACTCACTGACCCCATCGACCCCCATGTATAGACTCAGGGAGAGACTCACTGATCCCCATCAACCCACATGTATAGACTCAGGGAGAGACTCACTGACCCCATCGACCCCCATGTATAGACTCAGGGAGAGACTCACTGACCCCATCAACCCCCATGTATAGACTCAGGGAGTCAGAGAGAAGGGAACATTGTGTTCCTTGATAGTGAAGTATTGTGCTGCTAGTATCTCTCCCTGGTGGCTCTGAATGTCCCTTCAACTTCCTGTCCCTATGTTTCTACTTTAGGGAGTAGGGGAGTGGGTGTGTGTCAGGGGGGGTATGTGTTTGTGGGTGTGTGTGTGACAGGGATTGAGTGAGCGAAAGGGGTGGCTCCTAGGACCAGAGAAGGGTATACTCTTCCACCCTAATGTTATGAATCACCCAGGTATATGTAACAGTACCGCCGAATGTGTGTGTGTGTGTGTGTGTGTGTTATATCAGCTGGCTGGCTGGTCTGTGATTATGTCACTCAATAGCACAGCTACCAGCTGTCCATGTCAGCTGTACTTCATTTTGCAGGCGAGAAAAAAACAAACCACACACCACAATATACAGTGTGTGTGTGTGTGTGCGTGTGTGTTTCTTAGTATGTAAAGCTATCAACGCCACAGTGTAACCGGTTTGTTTTGGGGAAGCATTTGGAGAGAAAGGGGGGGGGTGAAGTTACGTCAAGATCCGGACGGCAAAAGCCCCAACTTTCTTCGCCACATTTTCAATAGAGTTTTTAGCAGTTCTACACTAAACTAACCCACATGTATTTGGGCAGCCAGGGCCCTCCATCTGCCCAGAGAGGCTAAAGAGGCTGAGACAACTGGACAGGTGACATGTTTTTGGGCCGGGATAAAAGAACACCTGATATGGATCACATTCCAACTTATAGCTCATATTTGTTCACTGGAAAGTTGTGGGTATAGGAACATGTTATGAATACAGTGGAAGGTTATGTGGGTATAGGAACATATGAATACAGTGGAAGGTTATGTGGGTATAGGAACATATGAATACAGTGGAAGGTTATGTGGGTATAGGAACATATGAATACAGTGGAAGGTTATGTGGGTATGAACAGTGGAAGGTTATAGGAACATATGAGTACAGGAAGGTTATGTGGGTATAGGAACATATGAATACAGTGGAAGGTTATGGGTATAGGAACATATGAATACAGTGGAAGGTTATGTGGGTATATGAATGAATACAGTGGAAGGTTATGTGGGTATAGGAACATATGAATACAGTGGAAGGTTATGTGGGTATAGGAACATGAATACAGTGGAAGGTTATGTGGGTATAGGAACAGTGAATACAGTGGAAGGTTATGATTATGGGTATAGGAACATGTTATGAATACAGTGGAAGGTTATGTGGGTATAGGAACATGAATACAGTGGAAGGTTACATAGGAACATATGAATACAGTGGAAGGTTATGTGGGTATAGGAACATATGAATACAGTGGAAGGTTATGTGGGTATAGGAACATATGAATACAGTGGAAGGTTATGTGGGTATAGGAACATATGAATACAGTGGAAGGTTATGTGGTATAGGAACATATGAATACAGTGGAAGGTTATGTGGGTATAGGAACATATGAATACAGTGGAAGGTTATGTGGGTATAGGAACATATGAATACAGTGGAAGGTTATGTGGGTATAGGAACATATGAATACAGTGGAAGGTTATGTGGGTATAGGAACATATGAATACAGTGGAAGGTTATGTGGGTATAGGAACATGTTATGAATACAGTGGAAGGTTATGTGGGTATAGGAACATGTTATGAATACAGTGGAAGGTTATGTGGGTATAGGAACATATGAATACAGTGGAAGGTTATGTGGGTATAGGAACATGTTATGAATACAGTGGAAGGTTATGTGGGTATAGGAACATGTTATGAATACAGTGGAAGGTTATGTGGGTATAGGAACATGTTATGAATACAGTGGAAGGTTATGTGGGTATAGGAACATGTTATGAATACAGTGGAAGGTTATGTGGGTATAGGAACATGTTATGAATACAGTGGAAGGTTATGTGGGTATAGGAACATGTTATGAATAGGAACATGTGGGTATGAATACAGTGGAAGGTTATGTGGGTATAGGAACATATGAATACAGTGGAAGGTTATGTGGGTATAGGAACATATGAATACAGTGGAAGGTTATGTGGGTATAGGAACATGTTATGAATACAGTGGAAGGTTATGTGGGTATAGGAACATGTTATGAATACAGTGGAAGGTTATGTGGGTATAGGAACATGTTATGAATACAGTGGAAGGTTATGTGGGTATAGGAACATATGAATACAGTGGAAGGTTATGTGGGTATAGGAACATATGAATACAGTGGAAGGTTATGTGGGTATAGGAACATATGAATACAGTGGAAGGTTATGTGGGTATAGGAACATATGAATACAGTGGAAGGTTATGTGGGTATAGGAACATATGAATACAGTGGAAGGTTATGTGGGTATAGGAATACAGTGGAAGGTTATGTGGGTATAGGAACAGTGAATACAGTGGAAGGTTATGGGTATAGGGGTATAGGAACATATGAATACAGTGGAAGGTTATGTGGGTATAGGAACATATGAATACAGTGGAAGGTTATGTGGGTATAGGAACATATGAATACAGTGGAAGGTTATGTGGGTATAGGAACATATGAATACAGTGGAAGGTTATGTGGGTATAGGAACATATGAATACAGTGGAAGGTTATGTGGGTATAGGAACATATGAATACAGTGGAAGGTTATGTGGGTATAGGAACATATGAATACAGTGGAAGGTTATGTGGGTATAGGAACATATGAATACAGTGGAAAGTTATGTGGGTATAGGAACATATTACAAATACATTGGATTCTTGATGATAAAGCTGTGAGTGTCTATGGTGATGCTTGTTTTGATGCCAGTAAATGGAGTTAGTTTCAAGTCTGATATCCCTGGTGTGTGTGTGCGTGCGCGCGTACATTAACTAGCCGATGTCCCCATTGAGACTGGTAAACTAATCCTCTATTTCCCCCTCCATTGATGTCAGACATACTCCTCTGTTGACTTCGTAGACTGATTCACTCACAGGTAGTTCCCTTTTTACAGATGTTTCTGGGAATCTCAGACTGTTCCCATGTCAGAAACTTGAGATGGGAGGAGGAACTGCTTCTCTTTGGCAGAAAGACTTCACTGACCTGGGTTTAAATGGTATTTGTTCACTTTCAAGTACTTTGTCAGGGTTTTGATAGAGGTTGCCTAGCGCACTTGAACCAATGGAAGAGCCCCACGTTATTTTATTGGGTTACTTTTCTTTTTTTAAACTTTAGTTTATTTAGTAAATATTTTATTAACCCTTTCTTGAACTGCATTGTTGGTTAGGGGCTTGTCAGTAAGCATTTCATGGTAAGGTCTACTACACCTGTTGTATTCGGCGCATGTGACAAATACAATTTGATTTGATAACCCACCCATTTGACACTCCAAGTCAGGCTAAAGCAAATTCTCATAGTATTTGAAAGTATAGAGTACATACTGGTTGGACCCAGGTCTGGTTCTGATGCAGTCAACAGGGGTTTTGCTCTCTCTCCTCTCAGTGAGATGTCAGTTAGATTTACACACAGGAGTGGGTGTGCCGGGCTGGTCTGGACTGGCTGTTTTTGTTACAGTCTCCTGGCAGGGGTGGAAACCAAGGTTAATTTTCCCTCTCACCCCCGGCTACTCCTGAGTGACCTTAACCGCAAGTCAACCGACCGCACCCCGCCTCACAGGTGGAAGTCCCAGAATGAACTCTGTCCAACCTTTTGAAGACCGTTCTGGTCAAGCCAAGGTCAGCGTTGCTTTTCCTCACAGAGCTTTGGTTCAGATCCAACACACGCTTCTTATCCACTAGCTGTACATCAGAATCATTACATAGTAACTTCTCACCACCGTCCTGGTTGGGCTAGTAAGGGGACTCTTCTCATACATAGCAGCATTGGCATTGAGCTGATGACCGAGGGACATGTTGACCTCACCTATAAACAGAGTCTGGGGTGTCCTCTTGACTCACTTTACCTCTCATGACCCCAAACACATATCTTTCACCGGGTCGACAAAACCCTGCTTGACAACACCACTGTGATCTCAAAATCCCCAAACTGCCCATTACTAGCTATTGATAAGAGCTGTACTATGTAGCCTGAACTGTAACTAAAATGTGAAGTATCTGTTCAGACCTGCCTTTGTCAAGGACAGACTGCCTGTACTGTACTGGCATAGATGGAAGCAATGTGTCGAGAGATGGTGTTTGGTGACTGCTTACCTCTGCTAGGGGATAAAATAGGCTTAGTTACAGTGCCTCGCAAATGTATTCATCCCTCTTGGTGTATTTCCTATTTTGTTGCATTACAACCTGTCATTTAAATGGATTTTTATTTGGATTTCATGTAATGGACACACACAAAATAGTCAGAATTGGTCAAGTGAAATGAAAAAAAAATTACTTGTTTCAATTTTTTAAATAAAATAAAAAAACAATGGAAAAGTGGTGCGTATGTTTCACCCCCTCTGCTATGAAGCCCCTAAATAAGATCTGGTGCAACCAATTACCTTCAGAAGTCACATCATTAGTTAAATAAAGTCCACCTGTGTGTAATCTAAGTGTTACATGATCTGTCATATGATCTTAGTATATATACACACACACACACACACACACACACACACACACCTGTTCTGAAAGGTCCCAGAGTCTGCAACACCACTAAGCAAGGGGCACCACCAAGCAAGCGGCACCATGAAGAGCTCTCCAAACAGGTCAGGGACAAAGTACAGTGGAAAAGTACAGATCAGGGTTGGGTTATAAACAATTATCCGAATCTTTGAACATCCCACGGAGCGCCATTAAATCCATTATTTAAAAAAAATGAAAAAAATATATGTCACCACAACAAACCTGCCAAGAGAGGGCAGCCCACCAAAACTCACAGACCAGGCAAGGAGGGTATTAATCAGAGAGACAACAAAGAGACCAAAGATAACCCTGAAGGAGCTGCAAAGCTCCACAGCGGAGATTGGAGTATCTGTTCATAAGACCACTTTAAGCCGTACACCTCACAGAGCTGGGCTTTACGGAAGAGTGGCCAGAAAAAAGATATTGCTTAAAGTGTTCACCAAAAGGCATGTGGGAGACTCCCCAAACATATGGAAGAAGGTACTCTGGTCAGATGAGAATAAAATTGAGCTTCTTGGCCATCAAGATTAACGCTATGTCTGTCGCAAACCCAACACCTCTCATCACCCTGATAACACCATCCAATGTTTTTCATTGGCAGGGACTGGGAAACTGGTCAGAATTGAAGGATGGCGCTAAATATAGGACAATTCTTGAGGGAAACCTGTTTCAGTCTTCCAGAGATTTGAGACTGGGACAGAGGTTCACCTTCCAGCAGGACAATGATCCTAAGCATACAGCTACAGACACACTCAAGTGGTTTATGAGGAAACATTTAAATGTCTTGGAATGGCCTTGTCAAAGTCCAGACCTCAATCCAATTGAGAATCTGTGGTATGACTTGCTGTACACCAGCGGAACCCGTCCAACTTGAAGGAGCAGGAGCAGATTCGCCTTGAAGAACGGGCAAAATCCCAGTGGCTAAATGAACCAAGCTTATAGAGACATACCGCAAGAGACTTGCAGCTGTAATTGCTGCAAAAGGTGGCTCTACAAAGTATTGACTTGGGGGGGTGGGTGAATAGTTATGCACGCTCAAGTTCTGTTTTTTCTCATTTTTTTCTTGCTCGTTTCATTAGAAAAAATATTTAGAATCTTCAAAGTGGTAGGCATGTTGTGTAAATCAAATGATACAAACCCCCCAACAAAATCATTTTTAATTCCAGGTTGTAAGGCAACAAATTAGGAAAAATGCCAAAGGGGGTGAATACTTTCGCAAGCCACTGTATATTCTATTCTGGTATACTCCTTCACTTTCATTCAAGTGGTGAGTGCAGTGTTGAGGGAAGGGTGGGCAGCGATCGGTGTATGTCTGTGTACACGTGTGTGTGTGTGTTCTACCCTGAGGACTGTCATGAAGTGCAGGTGTCTCAGAGAAACAAACCAATCAAACTCAGTCATTTCAGACGAGACATCGAGGTACTTGACAAGAACACCTGATTCCTCCTGACAGCCCGTCTGTTATGGGGTCTCAGACTTGATAGGCTTGTCGAAAGACCACAGTCACACTGACAAACAAATGATTTCTATCCTCTTGGACCATGAGCAAAATCTAGATATGCCTCAATGTTGTCGTCTCAGACACGGAGTGCTACCTCTCCTCTTAATAAGGATATAATGCCGTTAATAAATCATTCAACAGAGCAACTCTCCAGTTATCTACCTCATTACTACCACCAAAACAAGTGACCATGCTTCTAGAATCAGTTGAAATAACTTCCCATCATAATAACCCCAAAAAATACATTTTGACACATCTTCAAAGTAGTGGATTCGGCTATTTCATCCACACCCGTCGCTGACCGGTGTATAAAATTGAGCACACCACACAAGCTCACAGAACGGGACCACAGAGTGCTGAAGCATGTAAAAATGGTCTGTCCTCTGTTGCAACACTCACTACCGAGTCTCAAACAGCCTCTGGAAGCAACGTCAGCACAATAACTGTTTCTTTGGGTTTCCATGGCCCGAGCAGCCACACACAAGCCTAAGATCACCATGCACAATGACAAGTGTCGGCTGGAGTGGTGTAAAGCTCGCCGCCATTGGACTCTGTGTGTGTGTGTGTCTTAGGAAGGGATTGAAGTGAGTGTATTGGGACAGACTGTTGGTACTTTGACCTTTTAAGACGATTTAACTTGAGTGCATAACTCTGCCATGCAGGTCAGATAGATGTGTGGTGTTAACAATCTGGCATAGATGTTTACACACACTCCAAAGCTACCCGCAAGGCCACACCCACACCCACTAAGCAAGTTGACACTTGAGGATGGGCGGCACCTCTGTTGTAAAACAGACCCATCAACCTCATTCCCAGGTCTATTCTTCACTGTGTTTGTGAAGGTAATTGCTCTTTAGGGGGGATACAAAGCATTCCTCTATATGAGCTTCTTATACTTTGGACAACATCCCAACAACAACAGACACAAGTCAGTCATCCTCAATACCCCAGAAGAACGTCAGTCATCCTCAATACCCCAGAAGAACGTCAGTCATCCTCAATACCCCAGAAGAACGTCAGTCATCCTCAATACCCCAGAACGTCAGTCATCCTCAATACCCCAGAAGAACGTCAGTCATCCTCAATACCCCCGTCAGTCATCCTCAATACCCCAAGAACGTCAGTCATCCTCATCCTCAATACCCCAGAAGAACGTCAGTCATCCTCAATACCCCAGAAGAACGTCAGTCATCCTCAATACCCCAGAAGAACGTCAGTCATCCTCAATACCCCAGAAGAACGTCAGTCATCCTCAATACCCCAGAAGAACGTCAGTCATCCTCAATACCCCAGAAGAACGTCAGTCATCCTCAATACCCCAGACGAACGTCAGTCAGTCATCCTCAATACCCCAGAAGAACGTCAGTCATCCTCAATACCCCAGAGAACGTCAGTCATCCTCAATACCCCCGTCAGTCATCCTCAATACCCCAGAGAACGTCAGTCATCCTCAATACCCCAGAAGTCAGTCATCCTCAATACCCCAGAAGAACGTCAGTCATCCTCAATACCCCAGAAGAACGTCAGTCATCCTCAATACCCCAGAGAACGTCAGTCATCCTCAGGCACCTACAGTCATCCCATGAAGAATTTCAGTCATCCTCAATACTGTCATCCTTACTAGAAAACTCAGTCATCCTCAATACCCCATTGAACGCAGTCATCCTCAATACCCCAGAAGAACCATCATCCTCAATACCCCAGAAGAACGCAGTCATCCCAATACCCCACTACCAATACCCCAGAAGGCTCAGTCATCCTCAATACCCCAGAACACTCAGTCATCCTCAATACCCCAACAGTCATCCTCAATACCCCAGAAGGTCAGTCATCCTCAATACCCCAGAAGAACGTCAGTCATCCTCAATACCCCAGAAGAACGTCAGTCATCCTCAATACCCCAGAAGAACGTCAGTCATCCTCAATACCCCAGAAGAACGTCATCTTACAGGCACCTACACACCACTGACTGATTTCACATCTCAAAACTGTTACTAGGAAACTCTTTCGATTCATTGAACTGCACAGATCAAAGCTTTCCAACCATCCCTACACTATCTGGCTTAGCAACCATCCCTACACTATCTGGCTTAGCAACCATCCCTACACTATCTGGCTTAGCAACTGTATTATTGGAAAAATTCATGAAAACAAAAATGAGCTTTTTGGTCTTAATTTAAGGTTAAGGTTAGGCATAATGTTAGCAGTGTGAATGTTAAGGTTAGGGTTAATGTTAGATTTAAAATCATATTTGAAGAAAATCAATTGTAGAAATAGGCGGGGTTTAGATATCAATATGACTGTGGCAACTAGTGACGGCCCTAAACTATCTGCTGTGAGCTGTGAACACTCCTGTTGGCACACACTAGTGGTGTAGCTGCTGTTATCGCCTGTCTGACTGAGAATACACACACAGAAACCAGAGAGGAATACACACACAATGTATAAGTATAGTCCAGTACTACTGACCTGAGACAGACACAATGTATAAGTATAGTCCAGTACTACTGACCTGAGACAGACACAATGTATATGTATAGTCCAGTACTACTGACCTGAGACAGACACAATGTATAAGTATAGTCCAGTAATACTGACCTGAGACAGACAGATGGAAAGATTAGCAACAAATCCTTTCCTTCCTTCCCTTCAGAGTGAATGAGTCAGGATCCCCCTGCAGTCCACTATTACTCTACTCCTTCTGCACCTTCCTCTCCCTCTCTCCCCAACTCACGCCTCTCCCTCTCTCCCCAACTCACGCCTCTCCCTCTCTCCCCAACTCACGCCTCTCCCTCTCCCCCAACTCACGCCTCTCCCTCTCTCCCCAACTCACGCCTCTCCCTCTCCCCAACTCACGCCTCTCCCTCTCCCCCAACTCACGCCTCTCCCTCTCTCCCCAACTCACGCCTCTCCCTCTCCCCCAACTCACGCCTCTCCCTCTCCCCCAACGCCTCTCCCCTCTCCCCCAACTCACGCCTCTCCCTCTCCCCCCAACTCACGCCTCTCCCTCTCCCCCAACTCACGCCCTCTCCCCAACTCACGCCCTCTCCCCCCTCTCCCCCTCTCCCTCTCTCCCCAACTCACGCCTCTCCCATTGTGACAGTGAGTGTGCAGTGCGCAGAAGAGAGGAAGTGTTGCTGCATTGATTGGCTGCACTCGTCCGTTCTCCCGTTTCCTCTCCTTTTCTTTCTAACCAGGCCCTTCCCTTCTTATTCCAGAGGGGAAAACAATAGAACAACTTAGGCTCTCTGTTCAGGGCTACGAGGGAATGCAGCTTGCAGGGAGAAGGAAGGCTTTTGAATGGAGGGGGGAGAGGGGGAGGGGTGAGAGACATGGATTTGAATTCTCTCAAGGCAAGAGCACACAGGGTTCTCTCTCTCTCTCTCTCTCTCCTTTTTCAAATGTCTTCTTATAGTCTTATTGTGGTAGAAAGGGAGAGGGCATTATTTTTTCACTTTAAAAAAGTTTGCTCCCCTTTCACTTGTTGGACTCTCCCTCCCTCCCTCTCTCCCTCCCTCTGGGTTGGCAGGTTTGAACAATGAAGCAGTGGCCGAGCACAAAAGACACACAGCTGCTTTCAACAGCGCGGACAATCGAGGACCCCTCCCTTACCCCATCCCTCTAACCCTCCCTGAAACCCCCGTCCCTCCCCTTATTAACATTCACTACTCTCCTTGACTGAGGTTCAAGTAGCTCGAGTAGCATTCTCATGAGCAAAGGAATCTTCCCCTGACAAAAGAACGTTCCAGTGAAGGACCCAAAACACTAAAGCAGTTGAAGTAGTGTTCTGAATCTGAAACAGCACCCAATTCCCTGTAAAGTGCTATGGGCTCTGGTCAAAAGTAGTGCACTCTGTAGGGAACAGGGTGCCATTTGGGACACTTCCAGGCCGAGCATGAGTAAGCCATGGACCCTCAGGAATTAGCTTGCAAACACTTCTCCCTCGAGGATGAAGGTGTTTAGATATAGTCAACGCTTCGTCATTTTTAACAGTGAATAGAACAGGGACATAAGGGGAGAGAAGAGTCCAGACAAATTGAGCTCGTCTACACAATGACAAGACACTTTGCCCAGAAATCACAAGTGGATTGACGCAGAGTGAAATGATGAGTGAGTTGTAGTTAGTGTTGTCAAACAGCTGTAGTCTGGTCAATTTGTTAACCGCGGCGGGACAAAAGGAGGCGACGGGAACGACATGACATCATCATGAGAATGGCGGACGAGCTGATAGACGATCATACTACTTTCAAAACGTATTCCTACCATGACGAGCCCATTAAACTCTCATCATCTAGGCCGACTGATCAGAGGACTACTACAACACATGCACTAAAGTGTAATTCAGAGTCCACAGACGCAGAGCCACTGTCCTATGCGGCTCCAAGACCACAGTCCGCGGGGGACGCACAGCTCAAACACGCACCTCCCCAAAATTCCCACACATTCATTTGAATGTGTTGACAGCTGGAGAAATTGCTTGAGCAGCGCTGAGAATTCAAAAAAGTATGAAAGCCAACGACTCAATATTCTAGAACAGTGCTGTGTGGATGCGTGCACCTTTTGGACTCTGATAAGCCCTTAAAGCGGCAATCAGCAGTAGAAACAATAAGGCAAATTCCCAGCCCCCATTTCTGTAAAAAGCTGAGGGATGATGCTGGAGAAATGTAACCCTTCTCAAATTCATAGGCAGAGCTATGGATGCAAGGACTGACCATCCATGAGATCAACATCACAGTTGTGACCATGTTTTGAGGATATATAGTGTTTGTTTACATTTTCTTTGTTTACGAGCTTTTGAGTAAAGCAAGCTTATATTTTGGGTTCTGATGGTATGTCTCTAAACACTTCTACGTTGATGTGGATGCTACCATGTTTACGGATAGTCCCCCAAGACATGTCAACCTCTCGCCATTACAATAACACAGGAGGTTAACATTTTTCTTTTGGGGGGGGGGGGTTTATGATATTTATGCCTCTGTAACTTTCTCATTCATTATTCACGATTCATTCAGGATTATTATCTGTAATCATGGTAACATCCACATGAATGTAGAAGTGTTTAGAAACGTTCTATTCTTATTTACAATAAAAGTGACTGCAAAATGACACAATACATTATTTACCATTCATTTGTATTGAGCACAAAATAATCTGAAACGCAACCAAAACAAACAGCAAATGTGTCAATCTTGATGTAGTCATTGCATGCTATGAATATCAGACCAAATACATTTTTTTTTTAACTATTTTAATACATAGGTGAATTTGTCCAATACTTTTGGTCCCCTAAAACGGGGGACAATGTATAAAATGTGCTGTAATCTCTAGACGGTTTACCCAATATGGATGAAAATACCCTCAAATTAAAACTGGCAGTCTACACTTTAACCTCATAGACATTGTATCATTTCATATACAAAGTGCTGGAGTACAGAGACAAAACATTTGTAATTTTCCCAATACTTTGAGCTCACGGTCATACATTTTTAAGTCCCCAAAAAATGGATGTAGCAACTGCTTAATGGCCCTGTAAGGCCTACATCAAATAACAACACACATCAGAGTGACGGCCTCCTTACTGTCGCCACGCTAACTTGCATTTATGAGGCCCGGTCGCACACGTTGCAGTTCCCAGAAGCCTCCTGTAGATTTCCCAGAAGGCCATTCAAAGGGAATTGAAAAGGAAACAGCTTGACATTTAAACCTTCATACAATGTCCACATAGCATTGAGACAGATAGTTATCCCATACCGTACGTCTGTAGCCTATTAGTGCGTTCGTGTGCAGTGCACTGTGGGAGACGACGATTGTAGTGTATACTGCTTGTGTGTTAAAAAGGGACACTCTGGGATTTCTCTGCCTGTTCAATGGTAATTTCAATTAATGATATACTCAATTGATTCTTTCTTAAATAGAATATCCTGAAAGAATGACTTATACAAGCCTTGTGAGCTTAGTAGACCAACAACTGTCTTAGCCCATCCTGACCCAAAATATAAGGTTGTTGTTTTACGTTGGGGTGAAACACAGTCTCAGGACTGTGGCTTTAAGATGATCTACAGTAAATCACAGTGAATAAACAATCTTCCTCTTCTGTGGTCTCAAATGTTTTCAATCGCTTACAGCATCCATCCCTCCGTCCGTCGCTTTGGTACAGTGCTGACTGAGGTAGAGAAAAAACACCAGACAATAATTATAGGAAGTAAAACAAACGTTGTGTCCACTTTTCCCGGTGTCCACTTTTCCACTAACCGTCCAATGCCAAGTATCCTGCTGAACAAGCTAAGCAGTACTTATCAGATGAGTTTAAATCAATTCCATATCAATTATTCAAGCTAAGGGAGGAAAGGAAAAACACACATCCACATACACACCCACCCCGCCAAGCCAACTGTCAATCAGTGGTATAGGGATTCCCTCCATCCTGTAACTTGTGGTCAGAGTTGCTTAGTGTTTGTCAAACAATGCCAGGACTAGAGAATCAATCTTCCATAGGCCACATTTTCATGAAAACTTTGTGCTGGGAACTACTGAAAGTTGCTTTAGAAAAGGGAGACCTAATGCAATGAAAATGTTAGCCTGATACCAGATCTATCTATATGAAAACGTTAGCCTGATACCGGATCTATTTGTGTATTTGACCACAACCATGAGAGTAAGATAGTTAAATCTTCCACTCTGGAGCGGTATTGAGGTCTCCTTAGTGCAGTCTATCCCGAAGCTCTCCGTTAAAACGAGACTCAGCCACATTCCAACGGTTGGCCTCGCCTCAGCCATCCCCTTAACCAGACACCGCATACCTGCCCAAAATAACTTCGCGTCGCTCGCCCACTACACCCCCTCGCTTGGTGTTTTGGTCTAACATTAGTACATTTGAGTGGAGGAGATGGTCAGGCCTCCCTCCATTCTCTGGGTTACAGACCCTCCCAGAGTCTTCATACCACTGGACTGGTTCCACATTGTATGTTACAGCCTGAATCAAAAACTATTTCAATGGCTTCATTTTCTCACCCATCTACACACAATACCCCAGAATGACTAAATGGAAGAATTTATTGAAAATTAAATACAGAAATCTCATTTACATAAGTATTTACACCCATGAGTCAATAATTTGTAGAAGCATCTTTAGCAGCGATTATAGCTGTGTGTCTTTCTGGGTAAGTCTAAGAGCTTTCCACTCCTGGATTGTGCAACATTTGCCCATTATTCTTTTCAAAATTCTAAAAGCTCTGTCATATTGGTTGCTGATCATTGCTAGACAACCATTTTCAGGTTTTTCATGTAGATATAAGTCAAAACTTTAACTTCGACACTCAGGAACATTCAATCTTTTTGGTAAGCAACTCGTGTAGAGTT
This sequence comes from Oncorhynchus tshawytscha, assembly GCF_018296145.1. NCBI lineage: Eukaryota > Metazoa > Chordata > Actinopteri > Salmoniformes > Salmonidae > Oncorhynchus > Oncorhynchus tshawytscha. The sequence goes on from NC_056430.1 coordinate 74,006,705, forward strand.
GGTCTTGTGTTTTAGGTTATTGTCCTGCTGAATTTATCTCCCAGTGCCTGGTGGAAAGCAGACAACCAGGTTTTCCTCTAAGAATTTGCCTGTTCTTAGCTCAATTACATTTATTTTTATCCTGATAATCTCCCCAGTCCTTAACATTTACAAGCATACCCATAACATGATGCAGCCACCACTATGCTTGAAAATATGAGGAGTGGTACTCAGTAATGTGTTACATTGGATTTGTCCCAAACTTAACAACACTTTGAGGACAAAAAGTGAATTGCTTTGCCTAATATTTTGCACTATTACTTTAGTGCCTTGTTGCTAACAGGATGCACGTTTTCAAATATTTGTTTCTGTACAGGATTCCTTATTTTCACCTCTGTCAAGTAGGTTAGTATTGTGGAGTAACTACAATGTTGTTGATCCATCCTCAGAGTTGAATGATGTGATAGGAAAAAACTAACTGTTTTAAAGTCACCATTGGCCTCATGGTGAAATCCCTGAGCGGTTTCCTTCCTCTCCGGCAACTGAGTTAGGAAGGACGCCTGTATCTTTGTAGTGACTGGGTGTTTTGATACACCATCCAAAGTGGAATTAATAACTTCACCATGCTCCATGATATTCACTGTCTCCTTTTTTCATTTTTACCCATCTACCATTAGGTGCCCTTCTCGCAAGGCATTGGAAATCCCCCCTGGACTTTGTTTTTGAATTGGTGTTTGAAATTGACTGCTCGAAATTGACTGCTCGACTGAGGGACCATACAGATGATTTTATCTGTGGGGTACAGAGATGAGGTAGTCATAAAAAAATGATGTTAAACACTATTATTGCACAGACAGTGAGTCCATGCAACTTATTATGTGACTTGTTAAGCACATTTTTACTCTTGAACTTATTTAGGTTTGCCATACCAAAGGGGTTGAATACTTATTGACTCAAGACATTTCAGATCCTCATTTTTTTTTTTTTCAAATTTCAAAAAACATAATTCCACTTTGACATGATGGGGTATTGTGTGTAGGCCAGTGACAAAACAATCTCAATTTAATCCATTTTAAATTCAGGTTGTAACACAACTAAATGTGGAAATAGTCAAGGGGTGTGACTACCTTCTGACTGTATACAGGGATGTTGAGGGAGTGATTCATGTATGACCATCATGGAGGAACAGAGAACCAGTTCTTCTTCTCTAGTATAGACTGTCCCGCTGGTTGTACTGTACGTAATAAGCATCTGAGGAATTATAGTGTGTCAGGAACATAAAGATGTTACGTTAACACACACACACACACACACACACACACACACACACACACAAAAGGGTTTCAACCTCAATGTTTGAGCAGTGCAAACATGTACACAATGCACTGCTTTTAATAGCAACAACATTGTCAGTCGCCACCCATTCATACAGTAAATCTAGCATCATATCCATTTCCTTCAACACACAACTGTACACAGTTCCCATGGACATCTAGTACTGTGTTCACAACTCCCTCCATCAGATCCCTGGTTCAACATGATGATTTCTTCATCATTATACAGAACAACATTATATTTCCCATCCATGTCCAGTGCTGTATCGCTTCACCCCTAGGTCCAGGGTTTTTTCTGCATATAAAAGTGTTGGGTGGGTCACCTAAGTGTTTTTGGGCCGCCTATGTCCAAACAGTAAACAAAAAAAACTAAAAAGTAGATCCATTTTGGGTTCCATGTAGAACCCTTTCCACCGTTCTACATGGAACCCAAAAAGGTTCTACATTGAACCAAAAAGGGTTTTACCTGGAACCAAAAAGGGTTCTCCTATGAGGACAGCTAGAGAAAAGGATTCCAAAAGGGTTCTCCAAGAGTGTAGATCCAACCATATAGAAGAGATATAGATTAAGAGGGGGATGTGGAGCAGCATATGACTCTCTGGATGCTTCCCGTTTCAGTGAGGAAGCGTACTCCCATAGCTTATAAACGATGAACAAGTGACTCCAAGCCGTTTCAGTGAGGAAGCGTACTCCCATAGCTTATAAACGATGAACAAGTGACTCCAAGCCAACAACCACAGAGTATTGTTGAAGCATCTTAGGGCTGACCACATTTAGTCGACAGGCTGTTGGTCGAACAAGATTTTTTGGGTCAAGCAGTCGCAAATATATATGTTTTATGGCACACGAGACACCTGTCTGATTCACGCCTGTGTAAGTAGACTAATCCATTGTGGAGGCTGTGGGGATGACACATCAGTCTCACCAGTAGTATATTTTACTGTTATTCCCATCATTTGTAATCTACAATGTTTGTTTGGTTACAGTCATTTCTGTGAAAACCTACAGGAGGGTATCTCTCCAGGAACAGGGTTGGAGTGAAAACCTACAGGAGGGTATCTCTCCAGGAACAGGGTTAGAGTGAAAACCTACAGGAGGGTATCTCTCCAGGAAAAGTGAAAACCTACAGGAGGGTATCTCTCCAGGAACAGGGTTGGAGTGAAAACCTCCAGGAACAGGAGGGGTATCTCTCCAGGAACAGGGTTGGAGTGAAAACCTACAGGAGGCATCTCTCCAGGAACAGGATTGGAGTGAAAACCTACAGGAGGGTATCTCTCCAGGAACAGGGTTGGAGTGAAAACCTACAGGAGGGTATCTCTCCAGGAACAGGGTTGGAGTGAAAACCTACAGGAGGGTATCTCTCCAGGAACAGGGTTGGAGTGAAAACCTACAGGAGGGTATCTCTCCAGGAACAGGGTTGGAGTGAAAACCTACAGGAGGGTATCTCTCCAGGAACAGGGTTGGAGTGAAAACCTACAGGAGGGTATCTCTCCAGGAACAGGGTTGGAGTGAAAACCTACAGGAGGGTATCTCTCCAGGAACAGGGTTGGAGTGAAAACCTACAGGAGGGTATCTCTCCAGGAACAGGGTTGGAGTGCAAAAAATCAGGAACAGGGTTGGAGTGAAAACAGGAGGGTATCTCTCCAGGAACAGGGTTGGAGTGAAAACCTACAGGAGGGCATCTCTCCAGGAACAGGGTTGGTGAAAACCTACAGGAGGGTATCTCTCCAGGAACAGGGTTAGAGTGAAAACCTACAGGAGGGTATCTCTCCAGGAACAGGGTTGCAGTGAAAACCTACAGGAGTGTATCTCTCCAGGAACAGGGTTAGAGTGAAAACCTACAAGAGTGCATCTCTCCAGGAACAGGGTTAGAGTGAAAACCTACAGGAGGGTACACCTCTCCAGGAACAGGGTTAGAGTGGAAACCTACAGGAGGGTACACCTCTCCAGGAACAGGGTTAGAGTGGAAACCTACAGGAGGGTACACCTCTCCAGGAACAGGGTTAGAGTGGAAACCTACAGGAGGGTACACCTCTCCAGGAACAGGGTTAGAGTGGAAACCTACAGGAGGGTACACCTCTCCAGGAACAGGGTTGGAGTGGAAACCTACAGGAGGGTATCTCTCCAGAAACAGAGCTCTGCTTTAAACACTATTGTGCTGACCTGAACTGTCCTCCGCTGGCTCTGATCATTTATTTTCATATGATCCTTTCCAGCACAGCTAAAGAAACGATGGTGGATGTGTAACCAGGCGAGCATGGTACAGCTCGGCTCAGTCATGTGAAAAGGGTCTGAACTTAATATGACCAAAAAAAAGGACTTCAGGCATTAGACTAGATTAGTCATTCATGCTTCTCTTTGTTTCCGTCTGGTGTAACATTAGAGGTCCAGTCATGTCCAGGGGCTATCCCTGACCCTAGTTATGGGTGTCCAGGGGCTATCCCTGACCCTAGTTATGGGTGTCCAGGGGCTATCCCTGACCATAGTTATGGATGTTGGGGGCTTCTGTGACCGTTGGCACGTTCCTTGACTGTAATACTGTGAGTCAAGAAGCACTCCTATACAGCATCCTCAGTGAATATAGTGACAGGACTCTGCCTTCAAATCAAGTCAAATCAACTGTGGTGTGTGTGAGAGGTCATAATATGTGGATGTATCCGATAGAGATCATTCAATTTATTAATACCAGAATAGATCATTCAATTGAATTCGTTATGGTCGATATTTGGTTCCATTACACCTAAACAACGTACAATAAAAAACATTGACACGATCGGCCACTCCACAGGCAAACTACAATATATTATATACACTGCTCAAAAAAATAAAGGGAACACTAAAATAACACATCCTAGATCTGAATGGAGCGAGACATGATGTCCCAGATGTGCTCAATTGGATTCAGGTCTGGGGAACGGGCGGCCCCCCCAAAGAAATGCCACCCCACACCATGACTGACCCACCGCCAAACTGGTCATGCTGGAGGATGTTGCAGGCAGCAGAACGTTCTCCACGGCGTCTCCAGACGTGATGTCTGTCACATGTGCTCAGTGTGAACCTGCTTTCATCTGAAGAGCACAGGGCGCCAGTGGCGAATTTGCCAATCTTGGTGTTCTCTGGCAAATGAAAAACGCCCTGCACAGTGTTGGGCTGTAAGCACAAACCCCAGCCGGGGAAGTCGGGCCCTCATACCACCCTCATGGAGTCAGTTTCTGACCATTTGAGCAGACACATGCGCATTTGTGGCCTGCTGGAGGTCATTTTGCAGGGCTCTGGCAGTGCTCCTCCTTGCACAAAGGCGGAGGTAGCAGTCCTGCTGCTGGGTTGTTTCCCTCCTACGGCCTCATCCACGTCTCCTGATGTACTGGCCTGTCTCCTGGTAGCGCCTCCATGCTCTGGACACTACGCTGACAGACACAGCAAACCTTCTTGCCATAGCTCGCATTGATGTCCCATCCTGGATGAGCTGCACTACCTGAGCCACTTGTGTGGGTTGTAGACTCCATCTCATGCTACCACTAGAGTGAAAGCACCACCAGCATTCAAAAGTGACCAAAAAAAAAATCAGCCAGGAAGCATAGGAACTGAGAAGTGGTCTGTGGTCCCCACCTGCAGAACCACTCCTTTATTGGGGGTCTTGCTAATTGCCTATAATTTCCACCTGTTGTCTATTCCATTTGCACAACAGCATGTGAAATTTATTGTCAATCAGTGTTGGTTCCTAAGTGGACAGTTTGATTTCACAGAAGTGTGATTGACTTGGAGTTACATTGTGTTGTTTAAGTGTTCCCTTTATTTTTTTGAGCAGTGTATTATGTTATTTAAAACACATAGGTCACTAGCCATCATCGTCATAGAGAAAACAGACTACCACATCAAGCTGCTGACATAGAAAATACAGTCTTCATTTTCACACTGACACATTGAAAGCATCTAGCTAATAACATCTCAGTTATGATCCAGCAGTGAGAGATCGCGTTGAGACGGCCCATGTGGATTAACGGCAAAGCCTCCATTGGAGACACAGCATCCTAAATGGCACCATATCCCCTATATAGTGCACTACTTTTGACCAGGGCACATAGGCATTATGTATTGAATAGGGTGCTGTTTAGGAAGCAAACACTGAGGGATCCAGGCACACGGACCACCAGACTCCCAAACTCCATTAGTTATATACTCACATTCTCTGACTTCAACAACACGCTGTTGCAACATATTTCCACACAGACTGCCAGATTTTCTGAGGATATTAGATAGTGTTTTTTCAATTTTTCCATGACATTTGGAATTATTTAGTTTGCACATTGGAGTACATTAAATGTAAAAACACAATGATGGAAGAATTTTTAAAATCTTGTTATGATTTGCTATTAATAATAATAATAATTGTGTGTGATTGTTTGCTGTGGTCCTATCGGTGACTGGTACATAGATTGCTATGATACCTGTTAGCAAATGGAATTAGTCAGTTAATAACAACGCGTTTCCTCTAAACCAACCATTGTACAGTTTGCAGATGGGACATATCGGAGTATTTGGCACAGTATATTGTTCAATATATTACTGTGTTTAAAACAATTCATATACAATTACTAAGGCCTTTACATGAAACTATCCCGTAACTTTCAGTCTTGTCTTTTTTGCTTACTGCAGTTGGTATTCCCAGACGGTCTCCCGTCCCAGTACTAACCAGGCCCGACCCTGAACAGGCACGTTAAGGGTGGTATGGCCACAACATTATTTTTTTAAACCCTTTTTCTCCCTGAATTTGGTCCGTTGGCTCATCTCTACTACTCAATGGGCTTGGGAGAGGAGAAGGTCGAGTCCTGCGTCCTCTGAAACATGACCCGCCTGGCTGTCTAGTTCTTGTCACACTGCTCTCTTAACCTGGATGTCAGCCGCACCAATGTCGGAAAGAACACAGTTCGACTGAGGACCGGAGTCAGCTTGCAGGTGCCCAGCCCAGTCAATGGGAGTCGCTAGAGCACGATGAGCCAAGGAAAACCCACTGGCCAAACCCTCCCCTACCCCAGACGGCGCTGGGCCAATTGTGCACCGTCCTATGGGGCTCCTGGTCATGGCCGGTTGTGGCACAGGATCGAACCCAAGGCTAAACCGGCGCATCTACACTGCTGAGCCTCGTGGTTAGAGCGTTGGGCCAGTAACCGAAAGGTTGCTGGATCGAATCCCTGAGCTGACAAGGTAAAAATGTGTCGTTCTGCCCCTGAACAAGGCAGTTACCCACTGTTCCCCGGTAGGCCGTCATTGTAAATAAGAACTTGTTCTTAACTGGCTTGCCTAGTTAAATAATGCTTCAAAAATAAGCACAAAAATCTGCACGTGGGTTGTTGTCTTAACCCCACCTGGCTTAGTTTCTCATATGCAAGGAGGATTTAGAGACAATGAGGGATTGCTCTACTCCTAAACTATCTCTAGTAAAACACATTCTGTCTATGTAATGCAGTCTTTAACTCATTTGTGAGCTCAAGCCATCTCTGGTGACCATACGCCCAGATTAGCTGCAGGGAACTAGAGTGGAGCCCATGAAAATACAGACACTAGCAGGACAGAAATGTCTTAGTTAAATATGAATTGTTAACCATTAATATCAAATAAACCAGGTAAATACGGAATTTTCTATCACAACTTACAGGAGCAATTAGGGTTAAGTGCCTTGCTCAAGGGCTCGTGGGCAGATTTTTCACCTAATCGGCTCAGAGATTTGAACGAGCGACCTTTCGGTTTTTGACCCAACGCTCTTAACCGCTACTTACCTGTCACTTGTGGCCCTTTAAAACCTTTACCCCTCAAATCGTCTCCACTCCTCCCAGTTGTAAAACCCAGAGGCGCTTCTCCACTCCTCCCAGTTGTAAAACCCAGAGGAGCTTCTCCACTCCTCCCAGTTGTAAAACCCAGAGGAGCTTCTCCACTCCTCCCAGTTGTAAAACCCAGAGGAGCTTCTCCACTCCTCCCAGTTGTAAAACCCAGAGGAGCTTCTCCACTCCTCCCAGTTGTTAAAACCCAGAGGAGCTTTTCCACTCCTCCTCTCAATCAGTAAGTGACAGTAGATCATATCTTAGCCTGGGATGATCAGCTAACGGATGATGTACTTACGCAACATGAACGCACCCAAAACTCCCTCTCCTATCCTACACATGAATTTACTACCGTGTAATAGAAAGTTAATACCCATCTTTAGTCAATGTCCTGTACACTGACTATAAAATTCCTGTAGTAATATTCTACCATACAACAACCTTATATCACCTAGTCTACCATTCCTTCTCATTCTATTCTGCCTGTGGCAGTTGACCTTTCCTGAACCCTCACCTCCTCTACCCTTCATTATATTTCAACTCTCTCTTTCTCCCCTCTTCAACTCTCTCTCCTCCTATCTTCCTCCTCTCCTCTTATTCAACTCCCTCCTACATGATCTCCTCTTCAACTCTCTTCCTCCTCTTCTCCAATCATCTCTCCTCTCTCTCCTTGAGGAGTTCTTGCTGAAACAGCCCATTGAGTTGAATGGAGCAGTGGACTGGCCTGACACTGCTTGAGGAGAGAGTTTGCGCTCCAAGTTTCCCAGCCTCCCTGAGGACAATGCTGTCGTTTGTGGCCACTCGGCTCGGCGCTACAAAGACCACACAGACTACCAGCCAGAGCTGGAGGGGATGTGTGTGTGAAGAGAGAGACAGAGTATGCATACATTGTTGCATGTGTGTGTGCGTCCGTGTGTGTGACTCAGGATTGACTGCTAACACTAGTCTGGTTGACTGAGATCTCACATCAGCCAGCTGTAGAGAGGCCCCAGGAGATACAGTGTGATAGAAGCATGATAGGAGACAGAACAGAGCTGGCGGGCCAAAACTGAAAACACAACACACTGACCGCACCCATCTCCCTCCCAAAATGACGCACACACACACACACACACACACACACACACACACACGATGTACTAAATAACCTTGAAAAGTCACTGACAGCCACGTCATGGCCACTTCAACATCAATACACTGCAACAAAAAACTTCCTTCAACTTTCCTTAATTGAAACCACTACAAACAAATCATACCCTGCTGTAAACACACTGCCAATCAATACAGCCACACACAGCCAATCCACAGCCACGGTCCGGTGAGTCTGGTCCAATAGCGATGAGTCACTGTGTGTCCCCATGGAGACCAGCACAGCTGGTATGTGTCAGGGAAACACCCCTACTGATTAATCTGGATCGGCCCAGTGCCGTTTCCCCCTGGCCCCGTGTGTGTGTGTGTGAAGCCCAACCTGTCAGCTCTCAGGCCAGTGTTTAGCAGATAAACTAACTCTACTGTGTTTTCAGCATTCTATGGCTCTGAGGTCACTACTAGAGATAAAGAGTGAGATAATGGCCATCTGCAGACGCCCTAACATACAACAACCCCCCCCAACACTCACTTTCAAAAACCTGATATCACTTACATACCTGTCAAATCACCACAATTTCAACCCGTCACTTTGGCCAAGCCTCAAGATCCATATGGACTACCACCCGTCCACTGGGTTTCTACAACTCTCTGTCTCACTCACACACAGACACACAGTCACTTTGGCCAAGCCACATCTAGAATCTCCCTCCACATGCTTTTTACATTTTCTACAAATGAAAACCTCCTGGACGTACAGGTTTTTACCAGGCTCTTAAATTCAACTCCAACCAAGACACATGTGAGGGAGACGTTCTATCAGTGGAGAGAGGTTGTGTGGGCAGAGAGCCAGACTGCATATCTGTCCTTTAGAGGAATCGACACCGGTAGAGAGGATCCAGGCTGCTTGCATCTGTCCATTAGTTTGCTCCAGAGAGAGAGAGCGAGAGTGAGAGAAGAGACAGAGAGAGAGAGAGAGAGACTGTTTGCTCTACTCCACAGAGAGAGATAAGACACTGGGTAAAGCCAGATGATTAGAGCAGAGGAGGAGAGGATGCCAAGCTACAGCAGCACTACCAACACCACAGCAGCACTACCAACTACCAACACCACAGCAGCACCACCAACTCCCAACACCACATGCAGTGCCTTCAAAGTATTCACATCCTTTGACTTCATTTTAAATGGATTAAATTAAGATTTATTTGTCTCTGGCCTAAAAAAAACTTAATGTCAAAGTGGAATTGTGTTGATCAAAACTTGTATAAATTAATTACAAAATGAAAAAGCTGAAATGTCTTGATTCAACCCCTTTGTTATGGCAAGCCTAAATAAGTTCAGGAGTCAAATGTTTTAAAACAAATCTCAGAATAAGTTGCACGGACTCACTCTGTGTGCAATAATAGTGTTGAACATGATTTTTAATGACTACCTCATCCCTGTACCCCACACATACAGATAATTGTAAGGTCCCTCAGTCAGGAGCAATGAACTTTAAACAAATATTCGACCACAAAGACCAAAGAAAGGCACCTATTGGTAGACAATAAACGTTTGTTTTTTAAAAGAGCAGAGTCACTACATAGATACAGACGTTCTAACTCAGTTGCCGGAGAGGAAGAAAACTGCTCAGGGATTTCAGTCAATGGTGACTAATGTCTGTGATGGGGAAAACTGGGGATGGATAAACCACATTGTAGTTACTCTACAATACTAACCTAATTGACAGAGTGAAAAGAAGAAAGCCTGTACAGAATATTACAAAACATGCATCATGTTTGCAACAAGGCGCTAAAGTAATACTGCAAAAAATGTGGCAAAGCAATTCACTTTTTGTCTTGAATAGTGGTGGTTGTATCATGTTATGGGTATGCTTGTAATCGTTAAGGACTGGGGAGATTTTCAGGATAAAAAAAGAAACTGAATGGAGCTAAGCACAGGCAAAATCCTAGAGGAAAATCTGGTTCACTCTGCTGTCCACCAAGAAGACAGTGAATGTTACGGTTTTGACTTAAATCTACTTGAAAATCTATGGCAAGACCTGAAAATAGTTGTCTAGCAATGATCAACAACCAATTTGACAGAGTTTGAAGAATTTAGAAAATAATAAAATGGGCAAATGAATCACAATCCAGGAGTGGAAAGCTCTTAGACTTACCCAGAAAGACTCTCAGCTGTAATCGCTGCCAAAGATGATTCTAAAAAGTACTGACTCATGGGTGTGAATACTTATGCAAATTAGATATATTTCTAAATTTCATTTAATACATTTGCAAACATTTCCAAAAACATCTTTTCACTTTGTCATTATGGAGTATTGTGTGTAGATGGGTGAGAAAAGCTAAATTGTATACATTTTGAATTCAGGCTGTAACATAACAAAATATGGAATAAGTTCAGGGATTTGAATACTTTCTGAAGGCACTGTACATCTTACTGTACATTGTGAGAGACTGATATACTTGGGATTGCTTTAAATTCCGGGGAATCACATGGGTAACCACTGAGCGGTCTTTAAACATGACCAGATGGAGCGGTAGTAACGATTATATCATAATAACAAGGTGCATGACATCATTACTGCGAGAAGTCCTGCCGATCAGGAAGTGGAGTGTGGAGTCAGTGTGGAGCGTGTTAGACTTACAGCTGAGTGTTTCACGTGGGTCTGGGGAGGAGAAGAGGTTTAAATGGCAGCCCAGGGAGCTCTGTGCGTGTGTGTTTTTTTGGTATTACTATCTTTGTGGGGACAATAAGTTCTCACAAGGATAATAAAACAAGGAAAGTTCAGACAAGTGTGGAAATGTATTGGTCCCCACAAGAAAAAAGGCCATTTTAGGTTAAGTTTAGGGTTCTGGAGAACATGATTTTGAATGGGAATAAATGTTTTGGTCCCCACAAGGATAGTAAAACAAACATGTGATATGTGTGTGTAGGTTTAAATGGTGGCCCAGGGAGCTAGCAAGGTCTCTTTACTGGCCTACACACTGGTCTAGTACAGCTAGCATAGCTCGTCTTACCAGGGTGAATGACAGAGGGAGAGAAAGAGAGGAACAACTGGACCTTGCATGGTTGGTACTGAACCCTTCACATCCACCCATCCGGTCCTGTAAAAGGTTTACGAGTCATGCAGCTTTTTCTCTCTATTCAGTCTCTCCTTTTCCCCTCCTCCGGTCCTCCTTTCAGGGGTAATGGGTGTACCTCTCTGGGCTGACGCCCTCACAACCCCTTGGAATGCCTGGTCCTCTGTCTCTCTGTGCTGTGTGTACCCCTGGCCTAGACATTAGTCACATCAGACTGCCTTGGAGGAATGGAATAAATTAACCACATGGAAACGCATAGAGAGGGGGGAGAGAGAAAGACATTTGGCCTCAATTCTCTATTTCACTCCAACACCATTGTTAACTTGCATCATCACACAAGTATTTTAACACGAAAACAGGACCAGCCCACAAATAAGAATTTGTCATTTTCAGATTTTGTCTCTTCAGATATTGCTATCGAGGCAAGATAACAGACAGAAAAAGCACTATGAAATGATTAACTAGCTCAAAGTGACAAAGTCAAATCCCCTTTCCATTGTGGTGTAATGTATAAATGCAGTATAAGGAGCTTAGCCAGAGAGATTAGCAGCCTCACTTAACTGCAAATCCTAAATATGGACGACACACCACGCAGACAGACGACGCACCAAGCAGACAGACGACGCACCAAGCAGACAGACGACGCACCTAGCAGACAGACTATGTCCACGGACAATTAAAACGGTGAAAGCTCTACATGCAAGCCGTCACATTCCATAAGAAAGCAATTGACTTGCCTAGTTAAAGAAAGGTTAAAGACTGTAGTTTTATCTTTGAATCAACCAATGAAAACGGAGATAGCAACCTTGACAAAGCTTATAAAACACCCCTCCTCCTCCCCTCCCCCTCATCCTCCTCCTTACCCTCCTCCTTCTCCCTCGGTCTAGTCGGTTTAGAGCATCTTTGTTCATTCAGTTCCTACTCTGGCAGGTTGCCAAGTCCCAGGCAGACACTATATGCCCAGGTCAGACCCAGGCCAGACCCAGGCAGACACTATATGCCCAGGCCAGACCCAGGCCAGACACTATATGCCCAGGCCAGACACTATATGCCCAGGCCAGACCCAGGCCAGACACTATATGCCCAGGCCAGACACTATATGCCCAGGCCAGACCCAGGCCAGACACTATATGCCCAGGCCAGACCCAGGCCAGACACTATATGCCCAGGCCAGACCCAGGCCAGACACTATATGCCCAGGTCAGACCCAGGCCAGACCCAGGCAGACACTATATGCCCAGGCCAGACCCAGGCCAGACACTATATGCCCAGGTCAGACCCAGGCCAGACACTATATGCCCAGGTCAGACCCAGGCCAGACCCAGGCCAGACACTATATGCCCAGGCCAGACCCAGGCCAGACACTATATGCCCAGGCCAGACCCAGGCCAGACACTATATGCCCAGGCCAGACCCAGGCCAGACACTATATGCCCAGGCCAGACACTATATGCCCAGGCCAGACCCAGGCCAGACACTATATGCCCAGGCCAGACACTATATGCCCAGGCCAGACCCAGGCCAGACACTGCCCAGGTCAGACCCAGGCCAGACACTATATGCCCAGGCCAGACCCCAGACACTATATGCCCAGGCCAGACACTATATGCCCAGGCCAGACACTATATGCCCAGGCCAGACACTATATGCCCAGGTCAGACCCAGGCCAGACACTATATGCCCAGGTCAGACCCAGGCCAGACCCAGGCCAGACACTATATGCCCAGGCCAGACACTATATGCCCAGGCCAGACACTATATGCCCAGGCCAGACACATACCCAGGCCAGACCCAGGCCAGACACTATATGCCCAGGCCAGACCCAGGCCAGACACTATATGCCCCCCAGGCCAGACACTATATGCCCAGGCCAGACACTATATGCCCAGGCCAGACACTATAGGCCAGACCCAGGCCAGCCCAGGCCAGACACTATACCCAGGCCAGACACTATATGCCCAGGCCAGACCCAGGCCAGACACTATATGCCCAGGCCAGACACTATATGCCCAGGCCAGACCCAGGCCATGCCCAGGCCAGACACTATATGCCCAGGCCAGACCCAGGCCAGACACTATATGCCCAGGCCAGACACTATATGCCCAGGCCAGACCCAGGCCAGACACTATATGCCCAGGCCAGACACTATATGCCCAGGCCAGACCCAGGCCAGACACTATATGCCCAGGCCAGACACTATATGCCCAGGCCAGACCCAGGCCAGACCCAGGCCATGCCCAGGCCAGACCCAGGCCAGACCCTATATGCCCAGGCCAGACCCAGGCCAGACCCAGGCCCTATATGCCCAGGCCAGACCCCTATATGCCCAGGCCAGACCCAGGCCAGACACCTATATGCCCAGGCCAGACCCAGGCCAGACCCTATATGCCCAGGCCAGACCCTATATGCCCAGGCCAGACCCAGGACCCAGACCCTATATGCCCAGGCCAGACCCTATATGCCCAGGCCAGACCCTAGGCCAGGCCAGACCCAGGCCAGACCCTATATGCCCAGGCCAGACCCTATATGCCCAGGCCAGACCCAGGCCAGACCCTATATGCCCAGGCCAGACCCTATATGCCCAGGCCAGACCCAGGCCAGACCCTATATGCCCAGGCCAGACCCAGGCCAGACCCTATATGCCCAGGCCAGACCCAGGCCAGACCCTATATGCCCAGGCCAGACCCAGGCCAGACCCTATATGCCCAGGCCAGACCCTATATGCCCAGGCCAGACCCTATATGCCCAGGCCAGACCCTATGCCCAGGCCAGACCCAGGCCAGACCCTATATGCCCAGGCCAGACCCAGGCCAGACCCTATATGCCCAGGCCAGACCCTATATGCCCAGGCCAGACCCTATATGCCCAGGCCAGACCCAGGCCAGACCCTATATGCCCAGGCCAGACCCTATATGCCCAGGCCAGACCCTATATATGCCCAGGCCAGACCCAGGCCAGACCCTATATGCCCAGGCCAGACCCAGGCCAGACCCTATATGCCCAGGCCAGACCCAGGCCAGACCCTATATGCCCAGGCCAGACCCAGGCCAGACCCTATATGCCCAGGCCAGACCCAGGCCAGACCCTATATGCCCAGGCCAGACCCAGGCCAGACCCTATATGCCCAGGCCAGACCCAGGCCAGACCCTATATGCCCAGGCCAGACCCTATATGCCCAGGCCAGACCCTATATGCCCAGGCCAGACCCTATATGCCCAGGCCAGACCCTATATGCCCAGGCCAGACCCAGGCCAGGCCCCTATATGCCCAGGCCAGACCCAGGCCAGACCCTATATGCCCAGGCCAGACCCAGGCCAGACCCTATATGCCCAGGCCAGACCCAGGCCAGACCCTATATGCCCAGGCCAGACCCAGGCCAGACCCTATATGCCCAGGCCAGACCCAGGCCAGACCCTATATGCCCAGGCCAGACCCAGGCCAGACCCTATATGCCCAGGCCAGACCCAGGCCAGACCCAGGCCCTATATGCCCAGGCCAGACCCAGGCCATATGCCCAGGCCAGGCCAGACCCAGGCCAGACCCTGGCCAGACCCTATATGCCCAGGCCAGGCCAGACCCCCTATATGCCCAGGCCAGACCCAGGCCAGACCCTATGCCCAGGCCCAGGCCAGACCCTATATGCCCAGGCCAGACCCTGGCCATGCCCAGGCCAGACCCTATATGCCCAGGCCAGAGGCCCAGGCCAGACCCTGCCCAGGCCAGACCCTATATGCCCTGGCCAGACCCTATATGCCCAGGCCAGACCCCCTATATGCCCAGGCCAGACCCAGGCCAGACCCTATATGCCCAGGCCAGACCCTATATGCCCAGGCCAGACCCAGGCCAGACCCTATATGCCCAGGCCAGACCCAGGCCAGACCCTATATGCCCAGGCCAGACCCAGGCCAGACCCTATATGCCCAGGCCAGACCCAGGCCAGACCCTATATGACCCAGGCCAGACCCTATATGCCCAGGCCAGACCCTATATGCCCAGGCCAGACCCAGGCCAGACCCTATATGCCCAGGCCAGACCCTATATGCCCAGGCCAGACCCTATATGCCCAGGCCAGACCCAGGCCAGACCCTATATGCCCAGGCCAGACCCAGGCCAGACCCTATGCCCAGGCCAGACCCAGGCCATATGCCCAGGCCAGACCCAGGCCAGACCCTATATGCCCAGGCCAGACCCCAGGCCAGACCCAGGCCAGACCCTATATGCCCAGGCCAGACCCAGGCCAGACCCCCAGGCCAGATGCCCCCAGACCCTATATGCCCAGGCCAGACCCAGGCCAGACCCTATACCCAGGCCAGACCCAGGCCAGACCCTATATGCCCAGGCCAGACCCAGGCCAGACCCTATATGCCCAGGCCAGACCCAGGCCAGACCCTATATGCCCAGGCCAGACCCAGGCCAGACCCTATATGCCCAGGCCAGACCCAGGCCAGACCCTATATGCCCAGGCCAGACCCAGGCCAGGCCAGGGGAAAGCAATGCTGACTGCTTGCTGACGTGTCTCATTATGTGTCAAACACGTTCCCTGGATAATAATGTTGACAGGCCAACCTAGGCATTATCATCATGACTAAAGCTTATTGTCATGACCTCGATACACAGTTCAGAAACTGATGAGGAGGCTCATGCCATGTAGCATAAATAGTAGTGAAGCTGTCCTCTGAAGAGGGGTGGTGCTGTTAGGACCATAAACAACACGACAGGTTGGTACGTCAAGGAAAACGTCTAGACCAGACTGAGCCGGCGAAAAATGATGAGGAGATGAAGAAATGTTAAACAAATTAGATGACATAGGAGAGGCATGGTCAGGCCCTCTTCAACCACAGACGGGGGAGGAGAGGAACAAGGGAGGAAGAGGGGAGAGAGACAGACTGTAAACTGAACATTTTAGGGAGACAAAACCAGTCACTATTTCCCATGTAGGATAACTTCCAAAAGCAGTAAAACATCTTGTGGTGTGTGTGTGTGTGTGTGTGTGTGTGTGCAACCACAGTAAAACGTCTCACCAGACAGGCACAGAGTGACCACCAACAGACAAATCAAAGCCATATCATTTGTTAGTTCAGCATTTCCAAAATAAGCAAGTGGCAACCCAGAGTGACCGTTTCTTTTTGAGAACGTCTGTGGCACGGTGGAGAAAGATGTCCATGCAGAATAATGCTTAGCCTACTGCACATGACGCACTTGAGACAACAGCAAGGTCTTTTCATTAAAACACGTAACAAGTCTACACTGAATGTGATACATGAACTGGGGTTGTTGATACAACCCAC
Organism: Oncorhynchus tshawytscha; assembly: GCF_018296145.1. Classification (NCBI taxonomy): domain Eukaryota; kingdom Metazoa; phylum Chordata; class Actinopteri; order Salmoniformes; family Salmonidae; genus Oncorhynchus; species Oncorhynchus tshawytscha. The sequence goes on from NC_056430.1 coordinate 74,023,291, forward strand.
TGGCGCTGCTACACAATAAGTCAGCGGAAGAGTGACGTTCATGCATGTAAATAAATATATATCTCACCTCTCTGGAGAGATGACTTCCTCGTCCGGTCAAATCGTAAACACCGTTTCCTCACCTGGAGAAAACACAAAACAGACAGACTTATTCATCTTCTGTCTTACCGACTTAACGAGCTCACCAACCAGAAAGCTTTTTAACGTGTCTGGAACAAAGCACTTTAAGAACAGCAGACTTCTTAATAATTAGTCACAGAGAGACGTATCTATTTGGTTTAAAACACAACTCTGCTATTACAATACATGCTTTTGAGGCCTGGTCTGCATAGATAGACAGAATTTGAGTCCAAAGTGACACCCTATTCTCTGTTATAGTGCACTATTTCTGACCAGACCCCTATAGGCCCTGGACAAAAGAAGTGCATAGGGTGCATTTGGGACTCATGCAGAGGCCTCAGGTAAAAACACAGTTTAGATATGAAAGTATTAAATGAAAAGGTGGGCCTCTTGTAAAACAGCACCCAGCCTTCTGATCTTTTAAAAGGAGGATTGGAATGCACTTATTACACATCAAAGTCATCGTAACGACATCCCTCACATACACAAATCATCAGCACAAACCAGCCTATTTCACAGCACAACATTTAGCTGGTGATCTTTTAAATTTAGCTGGTGGAGGTACATTGTGAATGCATTTAACACATCAAAGTCATTTAGCTGGTGGTCAGGGGCCCACATCCTCTCCATCACAGCACAAACCTCTCATTTAGCTGGTGGTCAGGGGCCCAGTGTACAGGGTGTGTAACCTCTCATTTAGGGGTGGTCAGGGGCCCAAAGCAAGCTGGTGGTCAGGGGCCCAAGGGTGTGTAACCTCTCATTTAGCTGGTGGTCAGGGGCCCAGTGTCTATTTCACAGTAACCTCTCATTTAGCTGGTGGTCAGGGGCCCAGTGTACAGGGTGTGTAACCTCTCATTTAGCTGGTGGTCAGGGGCCCAGTGTACAGGGTGTGTAACCTCTCATTTAGCTGGTGGTCAGGGGCCCAGTGTACAGGGTGTGTAACCTCTCATTTAGCTGGTGGTCAGGGGCCCAGTGTACAGGGTGTGTAACCTCTCATTTAGCTGCTGGTGGCCAGGGGCCCATTTAGTGGTCAGGGGCCCAGGGTGTGTAACCTCTCATTTAGCTGGTGGTCAGGGGCCCAGTGTACAGGGGGTGTGTAACCTCTCATTTAGCTGGTGGTCAGGGGCCCAGTGTACAGGGTGTGTAACCTCTCATTTAGCTTGGTCAGGGGCCCTGTGTGTAACCTCTCATTTAGCTGGTGGTCAGGGGCCCAGTGTGTGTAACCTCTCATTTAGCTGCTGGTCAGGGGCCCAGTGTGTGTAACCTCTCATTTAGCTGGTGGTCAGGGGCCCAGTGTGTGTAACCTCTCATTTAGCTGGTGGTCAGGGGCCCAGTGTGTGTAACCTCTCATTTAACCTAACCTCATTTAGCTGGTGGTCAGGGGCCCCAGGGTGTGTAACCTCTCATTTAGCTGGTGGTCAGGGGCCCAGTGTGTGTAACCTCTCATTTAGCTCAGGGGCCCAGTGTGGTAACCTCTCATTTAGCTGGTGGTCAGGGGCCCAGTGTGTGTAACCTCTCATTTAGCTGCTGGTCAGGGGCCCAGTGTGTGTAACCTCTCATTTAAGGGGCCCCAGGGTGTGTAACCTCTCATTTAGCTGGTGGCCAGGGGCCCAGTGTACAGGGTGTGTAACCTCTCATTTAGCTGGTGGTCAGGGCCCAGTGTACAGGGTGTGTAACCTCTCATTTAGCTGGTGGTCAGGGGCCCAGTGTACAGGGTGTGTAACCTCTCATTTAGCTGGTGGCCAGGGGCCCAGTGTACAGGGTGTGTAACCTCTCATTTAGCTGGTGGCCAGGGGCCCAGTGTACAGGGTGTGTAACCTCTCATTTAGCTGGTGGCCAGGGGCCCAGTGTACAGGGTGTGTAACCTCTCTTGGCCAGGGGCCCCAGGGTGTGTAAGTTCTGGTGGTCAGGGGCCCAGTGTACAGGGTGTGTAACCTCTCATTTAGCTGGTGGTCAGGGGCCCAGTGTACAGGGTGTGTAACCTCTCATTTAGCTGGTGGTCAGGGGCCCAGTGTACAGGGTGTGTAACCTCTCATTTAGCTGGTGGCCAGGGGCCCAGTGTACAGGGTGTGTAACCTCTCATTTAGCTGGTGGCCAGGGGCCCAGTGTACAGGGTGTGTAACCTCTCATTTAGCTGGTGGCCAGGGGCCCAGTGTACAGGGTGTGTAACCTCTCATTTAGCTGGTGGCCAGGGGCCCAGTGTACAGGGTGTGTAACCTCTCATTTAGCTGGTGGCCAGGGGCCCAGTGTACAGGGTGTGTAACCTCTCATACAGCAGTGATTGGGAGGGGAGTTGTAGAGGAATGCTGTCAAAGTGTAAACATCTTTTCTCTTCCCAAGTTCTTAGGGTCAGGAGTGTCCCCTCTCTTCTGCACGTTATGAACTCTGATGGGGAACCAAGTGCAGCTAGACCCCATGGACACCCCTGGGTCAACGAAGTCAGAGACACAGAGCTATGGGGAGTGTGCGCGCATGTGTGTGTCTGTGTTTTAACATGTTCTTCATCATAGCACTCAGCAGGTAGTGATTTCCACTATAGCTGGTGGCCAATGGCCCAGTGTACAGGGTGTGGAACCAGGTGCCCCTACCAGACCAATTCAAATATTATTACAGGTATTTTTCAATACATTTTAAAAATAACTATACAGATAACTTTCTTTGGAAAAAACAAATAGTTGAATATTCGAATGTGTTTGTATACACTTGGAAAGTATTTGAAAATACTCAAATACACTCCCATGTATTTATCCTAGGTATATGGAAATACTTTCAAATACAATTTTGTTTTTACAAACGACCATTAAAATACTGAAGTAAAACTACATGTTTTGGGCTGTGTATTTGGATATACTCAAATATACAGAAAACAAAATGTATTTAAATAACACACCCAGGTGTGCCCCCCCCCACACACACACACAGGGCGGTGGCAGGGGTAGCTTGACCTGCCCGTGATAGCCATCTCTGTCCTCTGAATAAACACCAGCTGTGTCAACACCAGAGTAGAGTACAACCTATCATTAGTAGAGAATCTATGTCATGGTTAGAGGATTGTTGCTAAGGGAAATAGAGACTCATACACATACTAGCATAAGGGTTGTTGTTAGTAGAGCGTAGTCGTAGAGTGTTGTCGTAGAGCGTAGTCGTAGAGCGTAGAGTGTAGTCGTAGAGCGTAGAGCGTAGAGCGTAGTCGTAGAGCGTAGTCGTAGAGCGTAGTCGTAGCTCTACTTGAGCAATGAGCCTCTACCGATTCTAACTACAGATTCGATGGTGAAAGCATCAAAACTAGGGGTGAAACGGTACTGTATTCGTATTTCACCGTTCGGTCCACGGTGCAGTACGCACTGCGAACCGAACAATACATTAATCATATATTATAGCTAGGAAGATATGTGTAATTGTAAAAAAATATATTATTGCATAAACCAATGGCGTATAAATTAACGTGGAAAAATATCCAAAAGTAATAAAGTTGTCTTTAAAAATGTTTTAAGATGTTTAGTCTCGTAGCTGTATGCAGCTCCGCTCATTAGTTATTTAATTCCAGCGAGAACAGAGCTGAGAGACCGTCGTAGCGGCAATTAGCTTATGAAGGAATTAGCAGTTGGCTACATGCAAAGGACAACATGGCGAGCCAGAACTAGAAGACGCCCCAGTACCATTCAGGTCTACGGTCTGGGAACATTTCGGTTTCCCTGGAAACTATAACGGGGATTGCCAACGAGTGGTGGGTAAAACTTCTACTACATGTAGGCTCTGTTCATTACCGATAGCCTGTTAGAGTGGTGGATATAACATCTACATGTAGGCTCTGTTCATTACCGATAGCCTATTAGAGTGGTGGATATAACTTCTCTACATGTAGGCTCTGTTCATTACCGATAGCCTGTTAGAGTGGTGGATATAATATCTACATGTAGGCTCTGTTCATTACCGATAGCCTGTTAGAGTGGTGGATATAACATCTACATGTAGGCTCTGTTCATTACCGATAGCCTGTTAGAGTGGTGGATATAACATCTACAACATGTAGGCTCTGTTCATTACCATAGCCAGATGGATATCCAGAGCTCTGTTACTTACCTACCAGAGATACTACCAGAGCTACTGTAGGCTCTGTTCAGAGCTAGCCTGTTAGAGTGGTGGATCCAGAGCTACATGTAGAGCTCTGTTCATTACTGATAGCCTGTCCAGAGCTACCTACATGTAGGCTCTGTTCGTACCATAGCTACCTTAGTGGTGTAAAACGTCCAGAGGCTCCATTACTGATACGCCCAGAGCTATATAACTCTACATGTCCAGAGCTACCTTACTGATACGTCCAGAGCTACTGTACGTCCAGAGCTGCCTACTGTAGAGCTACCTGTCTCCAGAGCTACAGAGAGCTACCTACTGTACGTCCAGAGCTACCTACTGTCCAGAGCTACCTCTGTACGTCCAGAGCTAGAGAGCTCCTAGAGCTACAGAGAGCTGCCTTACTGTAAAGGCTCATTTCATTACAGCAGAGTGGGAGATAAAAAGCCATGTCCTTCAAACACGTCCCCTTGAGGAGGCGTCACACCAGTGTAAACCTGGGGGAGGAGCTAAGGGAAGTAGTTGCAGTGTGGAAGTTGGAGAGGGATAACGTGACGATTCCTGGGACCACTGACAGCGCTGGAAATATTGTAAATGCAGTTGCACTAGCTGGATTGGGGCCACAGATAGGATGCTTTGCTCACGTTTCAAAAAGCAATGTCAGTGAATCCAGCCTCTCGCCTCCTAGAAAACATCAGGAAGGTGGTATCCTTCTTTCATAACAGCACAACTGCTGCACATGTTTCCAAAACAAAACAGGAGATGCTGGAGCTGCCAAACCACAAACTAATCCAAGATGTTCCTACTAGATGGAATTCAAGCCATGACATGGTTGAGAGATACCTTGAGCAGAAAGTTGCGGTGCATTCTACACTGACTGATCAAGCCGTGAGGAAGAATGTCAAAGATAGTGAGTTTGTCTGAAAATGACATAAGACTAGCAGAGGAAGTGATCAAAGTGTGCAAACCTCTCAAAACAGTCACAACACTGATATACACTGAGAGCATCCCATCAGTTTCCATGGTCCTGCCTGTGAAAACAATGGTCCTGGAATCAATGGTGGCATCTGATGAAGATGACCCCGCAGTAAGGGATGTCAAGACTGCTATCAGAGTTAACCTGGAGCCACACATATGCTGACCCTGGTGTCCAAGACTTCTTACACAAAAGCTTTGGACCCCCGGTTCAAGTCCCTGCTGCACCTGGATGCTGCTGAGAGTCTACAATGAACTTGTGACCAATAGGTATTGTATTTATTTAGTTAATTTGTGATTTAACAATTATAAAGTAATAATTGTAATGAGTGTCTGATATATATTTCTAATAAATCATATTTTTTTAAAGCCACTTCAGAGACAGTAATTTTCATCTAATTTAATTCTGCAGGGTCAAGCCACAGATGCCACAGGAGCCAACCCCTTTCCAGAAACTGCAGACGACAGGGGTTCTCCTCCAGAAAACAAGTCTGCCGTGGCTGAGCTTTTTGGGGAGTTGTTCACGACCCAGGAGCAGGGAACCAAGTCAAAGGTCAAGGTCATAGAGGAGGAGGTGACCTCGTACAGGGAAGTGGACTGTATTCCCCTGGATGCTGATCCTTTCATGGTGGAAGACCAAAGAGTTAATATACCCTCATGTTGCCATGTTAGCAAGGTGCTACCTGGCTGTCTCTGGGACCTCTGTCCCTAGCGAGAGGGTATTCTCCACAGCGGCTGGCATTGTCACAGCAAGCCGATCTGTGATCACTGCAGATAATGTGGATAGACTAATCTTATAGAAAACGTGAAAATCTGATCAAATATTTTGGGTCAAGTAACCAGTCTCAAGTGATCCTATTTTGTTTAAGACACTGCCATGTGACTTAATGTTGATATATGCTGCTGGAATATGCACTCTTGTTGAAGTTCTGCTTTAAATGACTATTTTCTTTCATGTTATAAGACAGGCACTGCTGTTGTCCCTTTGTTTCCATCTGCTTCTGAGAATTCAAGCTGCCCATGTTACTATTATAATACATGGGAAATCTAAATACAAATCACATATTTCTCAGGCATTTATTTTGTCGATGTATCGAAACCGTACCGAGCCGCGACGCCACTGTACCGTATCGTACCGAGCCGCGACACCACTGTACCCAATCATGTTGCCGAGCCGCGACGCCACTGTATCCGGGATTTTGTCACCGGCCCGAGCCACTGACACGAGGACTGTGGGGAAAAAGACCGCATCGGCCCGACTTGCCACTGACACCACCGCAATATATTATATGACCTGTATCCGCCCGAGCCGTGACACCACTGTACCGTATCGTGCCCGAGCCGTGACACCACTGTACCGCCATCGGCCCGAGCCGTGACACCACTGTACCGTATCGCACCGAGCCGTGACACCACTGTACCGTAGACGCCACCGAGCCGTGACACCACTGTACCGTAGACGACCGAGCCGTGACACCACGTACCGTACCAGCCGTGACGCCACTGTACCGTATCGAAAGCCCGAGCCGTGACGCCACTGTACCGTATCGGCCCGAGCCGTGACACCACCACTGTACCGTATCGGCCCGAGCCGTGACACCACTGTACCGTATCGTACCGAGCCGTGACACCACTGTACCGTATCATACCGAGCCGTGAGTTTGTGAACCGTTTCACCCCTAATCAAAACACATTGTAATATTGCACAATGGCTAAACATAAGAGAATTGGTCCCAGCTCTTTGGAAAGTCCTGGGAAGTAGGCTTCGCTGTCTTTCCTTAGTGCTAGGTGCCAGCCTTGCCCAGGGAGTGAACATGAGGAACCAGCACACTTATATAAGCCCATCAAGTTGTGTTGAGCAGGCTAAATGTTTAATGATCCTACGGCCCAGTTTCACAATCCAAAACAAAGGTCTTCCCGATGAGCAGCTTCGAGATCACAGGACAGAACATCAGGTTGTGACACAAGCACGCACACTTTTTAATTAAAAAACCCAATGAGGACATGACCTGCTTCATTTTTTGCATCGTCACAGTTACGCAATAACATGCGATCATTAGTGTGATTTTGTCAGCCGGGCTCAGAGAGGTGCTGGCACCAAGCTTTTCTCCCTGTCCATGGAGGATTCACTCTAATGATACCGTTGGTGGGGAAAAAGACCAGCATTGGGTCGGGGAAGAGACTTGCCTTTGTGAATGAATACAGTTCTCTTTGTCATTACATAATGTCATTATCACCATCATCCAATATATTATATGACAATTCATGAATCAGATCAGATTGTCAAAGAAGACCATTCACCGGGAGAGAGACAGAAAGAGAGAGAGAGAGAGACAGAAAGAAAGAGAGAGAGAGACAGAAAGAAAGAGAGAGAGAGACAGACAGACAGAAAGAGACAGAGACAGAGAGAGAGACAGAGAGAGACAGAGACAGAGAGAGAGACAGAGAAAGAGAGAGAGAGAGAGACAGAGAGAGAGAAAGACAGAGACAGAGAGAGAGAGAGACAGAGACAGAGAGAGAGAGAGAGAGAGAGAGAGAGAGAGAAAGAAAGAGACAGAGAAAGAGAGACAGAGAGAAAAAGACAGACTAGGGTGGAGGAGGTTGACCTCCCATGGCTGGTAGGATAGTAAACCCTTCACTTCCATCCAGCCCTGTAGAGATACAAGGTCATTACCTCTATTTTGAGGTCAAATGCAACTTCAAAGTAGAGGTGAAATTAGATGTATTTTGCTCTCCAAGTCTAATCCCTTTGACCACTAGAAACCAACGACCAAGGCTGTGCTCAGTATCTGTAGACACCTGACCCCAATCAAAAACTAAAACAGGTGGTCTAGTCTGAAAGCAAATGAACCAAACTACCGGAATCAACAATATTTTCCAGGAAGATGTGTGCTATAACACAGCATGTCCAAGATCACACGAGATGCCTCGTCTCAGGAGCAGATGGTGGGAGGGGACATCACTGGAACAGCAACAGACGGCACTAAGATGATTGACAGCTAGTAAAATCAGGCCATTTATCAAAGTCAATAATCACATGCAAGCCCTTTCATTATAGAACAAAGACTACGCTATACTGAGGGTCTCAAATTGTACCCTATTCCCATGGCTGTGGTCAAAAGGTAGTGCACTATATAGTGTGCCATTTGGAAACAACCCTAGACACAACCCTATAAGTAAAATTCTGCTGTGTCTCAAATGTCTAAAATTCAATTTCAAACCAATAGCTGATATTGACTTGTATTTGGCACAATTCAAATGCATGGCAGAGGTCGAGAGAGAGCAGGAAGCTAGCTTGACTGCAGAGGCTTGGCATCATGGCCAGAGAGCCACAACTAGCCAATAAAAGTTTTTTCCTGATAGCAGCAGTTTTGGGCGGAGGTGTGATTCTTTGTGTCTGTGCTGCAGTCCACACTAAAAGCCCTTTAATCTGCTTACTGTTGACACAGCTTTATGGGGGCAACAACGTGTGTGTTTTCCTGCGTGTCAGACTCCCAGCATCATCACACATCACCATTATACCCAAATAGACAATCAGACTGACCCTCTCTCCATCTAACCACTATAACAGGTGAGAGACTCCGCGGGTAATGAGAGGTCCTCTGTAAGCTCATTCCCAGGACTACCCCTACGTAAAATGTATGCATGCATGACTAAGTCACTTTGGATAATTATATGATAGTGTCTATAGGGCTCCTATATGAACTCTGTTTACAGTAAGCTCTCCTATAGCTCCATGTTTACAGTAAGCTCTCCTATAGCTCCATGTTTACAGTAAGCTCTCATATAGCTCCATGTTTACAGTAAGCTCTCCTATAGCTCCATGTTTACAGTAAGCTCTCCTATAACTCCATGTTTACAGTAAGCTCTCCTATAGCTCCATGTTTACAGTAAGCTCTCCTATAGCTCCATGTTTACAGTAAGCTCTCCTATAGCTCCATGTTTACAGTAAGCTCTCCTATGGCTCCATGTTTACAGTAAGCTCTCCTATGGCTCCATGTTTACTGTAAGCTCTCCTATAGCTCCATGTTTACAGTAAGAGCTCCTATGGCGCCATGTTTACAGTAAGAGCTCCTATGGCACCATGTTTACAGTAAGAGCTCCTATAGCTCCATGTTTACAGTAAGAGCTCCTATAGCGCCATGTTTACAGTAAGAGCTCCTATAGCTCCATGTTTACAGTAAGAGCTCCTATAGCTCCATGTTTACAGTAAGAGCTCCTATAGCTCCATGTTTACAGTAAGAGCTCCTATAGCGCCATGTTTACAGTAAGAGCTCCTATAGCACCATGTTTACAGTAAGAGCTCCTAGAGCTTCCTGTGATGGTAAGAGGACCAGGACTGACACTGAGAACAGTGCTGTAGTTCTTTCAAGACAACTGACAATGCAGTATTTGTCTAATTGACATCCATGCAGGTAATCTTGGAGGTCCACAACCTCTATACTGTTGATGGTGTTGAACCCGCCCGTACATTAGGCTCTATAGAGAATAGTGTTGAACCCCCCCGTACATTAGGCTCTATAGAGAATAGTGTTGAACCCCCCTGTACATTAGGCTCTATAGAGAATAGTATTGAACCCCCCATACATTAGGCTCTATAGAGAATAGTGTTGAACCCCCCGTACATTAGGCTCTATAGAGAATAGTGTTGAACATGCCCCCCGTACATTAGGCTCTATAGAGAATAGTGTTGAACCCCCTGTACATTAGGCTCTATAGAGAATAGTGTTGAACCCCCTGTACATTAGGCTCTATAGAGAATAGTGTTGATCTGGTGCCCCCTGAGTACATTAGGAAGTAGCTATAGAGGAATAGTGTTGAACCCCCCTGTACATTAGGCTCTATAGAGAATAGTGTTGAACCCCCCTGTACATTGGGCTCTATAGGGAATAGTGATGGTGGTGCTGAACCCCCCCTATAGATAACAGCAGTGGGAAGTGGCGTGGGTCAAACATAGGTCAACATTACTGAGGGAGGATAAACACAGCTGCATATGGACACCACTGCACAAACACACATGCAAATACTCTCCACCCTTCACTTGTCCTTAAACTCTTCTGTCCTACACTTCCTCCCTAACTCCTAACCCCTCCTTCCTCCTCTCTTACTGTAAATACTAATGACATAACCCTTCCTCCCTAACTCCTAACCCCTCCTTCCTCCTCTCTTACTGTAAATATGAATCACATAACCCTCAAGTGATGTCCCTCATCTCTAAATCTAGCTGTATACAGAGCACAGTTCATGTTCACTGTATACTGAGCCAAACTGATATGTTCACTTTACAGAGCTAGATATGCTGTATACGGCAGACCGTAGATATAGGGCTGTATACAGGAGACCCCAGCCATAGTTTACTGTATACTAACCCCTTCCCTCCAGATAGTTTAAAATACTGAGGACAGACCCTCCAAACAAGCTGTATACTCAATCCATAATATGTTTACTGTATATGATAAGACCAGATATGTTTACGCTGTATACTGACAAGATATGTTTTGTTTGAAGCAAAATGTTTCTGTATACTGAGGAGACAAACAGCATCCCGTAGATATGTTTAACAAGTCAACAGAGATGATAACAGTTTATCTGGTGCGAAGCCATGAGATAGAACCATCATATGGATCTGTGTAGCTGTATACTGAGGACAGTAGATATGTTTAACTGTATACTGAGGAGGAGACAGTAGATATGTTTAGCTGTATACTGAGGAGGAGACAGTAGATATGTTTAACTGTATACTGAGGAGGAGACAGTAGATATGTTTAACTGTATACTGAGGACAGTAGATATGTTTAGCTGTATACTGAGGAGGAGACCGTAGATATGTTTAGCTGTATACTGAGGAGGAGACGTAGATATGTTTAACTGTATACTGAGGAGGAGACAGTAGATATGTTTAGCTGTATACTGAGGAGGAGACCGTAGATATGTTTAGCTGTATACTGAGGAGGAGACCGTAGATATGTTTAGCTGTATACTGAGGAGGAGGAGACAGTAGATATGTTTAGCTGTATACTGAGGAGGTAGATATGTTTAGCTGTATACTGAGGAGGAGGAGACAGTAGATATGTTTAGCTGTATACTGAGGAGGAGACCGTAGATATGTTTAGCTGTATACTGAGGAGGAGACAGTAGATATGTTTAGCTGTATACTGAGGAGGAGACCGTAGATATGTTTAGCTGTATACTGAGGAGGAGACAGTAGATACAGTGCCTTGCGAAAGTATTCGGCCCCCTTGAACTTTGCGACCTTTTGCCACATTTCAGGCTTCAAACATAAAGATATAAAACTGTATTTTTTTGTGAAGAATCAACAACAAGTGGGACACAATCATGAAGTGGAACGACATTTATTGGATATTTCAAACTTTTTTAACAAATCAAAAACTGAAAAATTGGGTGTGCAAAATTATTCAGCCTCTTTACTTTCAGTGCAGCAAACTCTCTCCAGAAGTTCAGTGAGGATCTCTGAATGATCAAATGTTGACCTAAATGACTAATGATGATAAATACAATCCACCTGTGTGTAATCAAGTCTCCGTATAAATGCACCTGCACTGTGATAGTCTCAGAGGTCCGTTAAAAGCGCAGAGAGCATCATGAAGAACAAGGAACACACCAGGCAGGTCCGAGATACTGTTGTGAAGAAGTTTAAAGCCGGATTTGGATACAAAAAGATTTCCCAAGCTTTAAACATCCCAAGGAGCACTGTGCAAGCGATAATATTGAAATGGAAGGAGTATCAGACCAATGCAAATCTACCAAGACCTGGTCGTCCCTCTAAACTTTCAGCTCATACAAGGAGAAGACTGATCAGAGATGCAGCCAAGAAGCCCATGATCACTCTGGATGAACTGCAGAGATCTACAGCTGAGGTGGGAGACTCTGTCCATAGGACAACAATCAGTTGTATATTGCACAAATCTGGCCTTTATGGAAGAGTGGCAAGAAGAAAGCCATTTCTTAAAGATATCCATAAAAAGTGTTGTTTAAAGTTTTCCACAAGCCACCTGGGAGACACACCAAACATGTGGAAGAAGGTGCTCTGGTCAGATGAAACCAAAATTGAACTTTTTGGCAACAATGCAAAACGTTATGTTTGGCGTAAAAGCAACACAGCCCATCAACCCTGAACACACCATCCCCACTGTCAAACATGGCGGTGGCAGCATCATGGTTTGGGCCTGCTTTTCTTCAGCAGGGACAGGGAAGACGGTTCAAATTGATGGGAAGATGGATGGAGCCAAATACAGGACCATTCTGGAAGAAAACCTGATGGAGTCTGCAAAAGACCTGAGACTGGGACGGAGATTTGTCTTCCAACAAGACAATGATCCAAAACATAAAGCAAAATCTACAATGGAATGGTTCAAAAATAAACATATCCAGGTGTTAGAATGGCCAAGTCAAAGTCCAGACCTGAATCCAATCGAGAATCTGTGGAAAGAACTGAAAACTGCTGTTCACAAATGCTCTCCATCCAACCTCACTGAGCTCGAGCTGTTTTGCAAGGAGGAATGGGAAAAAATTTCAGTCTCTCGATGTGCAAAACTGATAGAGACACAGCTGTAAGTCGCTTGGGGTAATCGCAGCAAAAGGTGGCGCTACAAAGTATTAACTTAAGGGGGCTGAATAATTTTGCACGCCCAATTTCAGTTTTTGATTTGTTAAAAAAGTTTGAAATATTCAATAAATGTCGTTCCACTTCATGATTGTGTCCCACTTGTTGTTGATTCTTCACAAAAAAATTCTGTTTTATATCTTTGTTTGAAGCCTGAAATGTGGCAAAAGGTCGCAAAGTTCAAGGGGGCCGAATACTTTCGCAAGGCACTGTATGTTTAACCGTATACTGAGGAGGAGACAGTAGATATGTTTAGCTGTATACTGAGGAGGAGGAGACAGTAGATATGTTTAACTGTATACTGAGGAGGAGGAGACAGTAGATATGTTTAACTGTATACTGAGGAGGAGACAGTACAAATGTTTAGCTGTATACTGAGGAGGAGACAGTACAAATGTTTAGCTGTATACTGAGGAGGAGACAGTACAAATGTTTAGCTGTATACTGAGGAGGAGAGAGTAGATATATTTAGCTGTATACTGAGGAGGAGAGAGTAGATATATTTAGCTGTATACTGAGGAGGAGACAGTACAAATGTTTAGCTGTATACTGAGGAGGAGACCGTAGATATATTTAGCTGTATACTGAGGAGGAGACAGTACAAATGTTTAGCTGTATACTGAGGAGGAGACAGTAGATATGTTTAGCTGTATACTGAGGAGGAGAGAGTAGATATATTTAGCTGTATACTGAGGAGGAGACAGTACAAATGTTTAGCTGTATACTGAGGAGGAGACAGTACAAATGTTTAGCTGTATACTGAGGAGGAGAGAGTAGATATATTTAGCTGTATACTGAGGAGGAGACAGTACAAATGTTTAGCTGTATACTGAGGAGGAGAGAGTAGATATATTTAGCTGTATACTGAGGAGGAGAGAGTAGATATATTTAGCTGTATACTGAGGAGGAGACAGTACAAATGTTTAGCTGTATACTGAGGAGGAGACAGTAGATATGTTTAGCTGTATACTGAGGAGGAGAGAGTAGATATATTTAGCTGTATACTGAGGAGGAGAGAGTAGATATATTTAGCTGTATACTGAGGAGGAGAGAGTAGATATATTTAGCTGTATACTGAGGAGGAGAGAGTAGATATATTTAGCTGTATACTGAGGAGGAGAGAGTAGATATATTTAGCTGTATACTGAGGAGGAGGAGACAGTAGATCTCTGTAGCTGTAGCAGCAAAAATCATGTTATGTGTATGAGTTCATCTAGAGATAAAGGTGAAGAAGCTCAAACCCCTCCTCAACCCATCCTATTGGCATCATTGCACAATATGACTTTAGGGTGTCTGGTTTCTGGGCTGGATCCATGAGATTAACTCTGGTTATGAATCAACTTTTGGCACAGGTGTGTGTATATTTAGTCTGTCTAGTCATACCACTGGGGTGTGTAAGGATGCTGGGTAGGAAGATTCTGTTGAAGATCATATTGCATCATTGCATGCTATGGAGTCATGAGGCATCATCTGCATGGCAGTGTGCTACTTTACCATCAACCTTTTATCGTGATGGAGCCGGGTTGACGTGATGGAGCCGGGTTGACGTGATGGAGCCGGTTGATGGAGCCGGGTTGACGTGATGGAGCCGGGTTGACGTGATGGAGCCGGGTTGACGTGATGGAGCCGGGTTGACGTGATGGAGCGTATGTGTGTGGTGTCAGTGAGGATACACGTTGTGCTCTCACACACGTCCTAAGGACCAGCTGAACAATAGAGCTCCTTTTTCTTTTTTTACCCCCTTTTTCATGGTATCCAATTGTTAGTAGCAATGTGTCAGAAGAAACACCGTACACCTGGCGACCTGGTCAGCGTGCACTGCGCCCGGCCCGCCACAGGAGTCGCTAGTGCGCGATGAGACAAGGATATCCCTACCGGCCAAACCCTCCCTAACCCGGACGACGCTAGGCCAATTGTGCGTCGCCGGCCGGCTGCGACAGAGCCTGGGCTCGAACCCAGAGTCTCTGGTGGCACTGCTAGCACTGCGAGGCCCATAGAGATCCTTCTGTATGGACTAGGAGACAGATACTCCTGTCAGTAACACTTCACCCCTTATCAGTGAAGTAACACACACACACTCTCTTTGAGCTTCCACTGAGGATGTGTCTGAAGGAAATAACACAATAAGGACCCTCATCTTTTTTTGTTCTGTTCTTTCCATCTTTGTATTCAGGATGGACAGTGATATCAGGTTGGATCAACATGCTGAGGTTTACAAAATGGACCCATTCCATTTTCCCTTTGGCCATACTTTTGAGTGGTGAAATGATGTCATGTCATATCCTTTGATGTGATCCTTAAATACATCCTGTTGTGGGTAAAGTTTGGTTTGTATTCTGAACTCCATGCCTACCCTATGATGGTATCAATTATGCTTTCTGTGATTGGTTGGTTTTGTTCCAGAAAAATCTGCTCCATGGAACTAACAATAGATGGTCAATAACCTTGCAGTCTTCTGAGACATTGTTAATATGGAAAATTAAAACACAACAGTTGATCTCTGTGTGTATTTTATTCCATTGTGAGAATGATGTACAAACCGCAACACTACTCTTGGGCCAACACCATAATGTCCTCATGCACTACAGCCCTCAAATTTAAATCTGGACCTCGAAGCCAGTTCCACTACTTGTATTCTTTCTTCCCTTCCAAATCAGGGACTGATTTAGACCTGGGACACCAGGTGGGTCAATGAATGATCAGGTAGAACAGAAACCCGGCAGGCTCCGCACCTCGTAGGGTAAGATCCAGTGGAGGCTGCTGAGGGGAGGACGGCTCATAATAATGGCTGGAATGGAGCGAATGAAAAACGTGTGTTTGATGCCATTCCACCTATTGCTCTCCAGTCGTTACCATGGGCCCGTCCTCCCCAATTAAGGTGCCACCAACCTCCTGTGGTAAGATGTGAATACCCTGGTTCTACTGGACGAGATGCTGTGCATACACACCATTGATTGAACTATCCTCTTCCAACAGTGTTGTTACAACCCCACTAGGAACGTACACGTCAAAGCTCTGTTTCTCTGTGAGAAAGGTCGTCCATTACAATCCAGACACATGGTGATAAGATAAAGGAGACAAGTCGGCACCCGACTTCCTGTTAGACAGAAGCCTGTTTGCTGGTCCGTCACGACGACAAACAAACCACTAAATAAATAGTTAAAAAGGAGGAGTGTCCCCATCAGTCCATCACCAACAGGAAAGAAAGGAACACAACAAATGTGTTACCAACAGGATATTACGCAAGAACCCTCCATAGCAACCATCAACTGACACAAACACACCACAACTCAGGGTGCTCCTGCTATCTAATTAGAACGGCCTGTCCCATGTTTTGTCTCGGCAGGGTTCAGGGGCGATTACAGTGATTGGACATGGACACTGAACAGGACATGGAGGGATAGAGACAGATGGATTGTCACAATCGGTGTCCCCATTTTACATCAGAAGAGATGACATGCACTCATCTGCGCCGACACACACAGAGACGACTCAGTGACACAGGGCTGCCATGCCCTCGGGGGAACAGAGCAGAATGCAAGATGTGTTACCAATGAAACGCATCATTGGCTTGGTTCAAAACAAGCACACCACAAAACAACAACAAAGTCCAAAGATATCCATCTAGAACTACAGTACCAGATACCTCTACACCTAGACCTCTAGGGACTTCAATGGAGATTCTACAGTACTTAGTGGGTTCACTAATCTGCCCTGGATATAGGCCCTAGGGGCCTGCAGACTCCATATTAGGCCAAATATAGCCTCGCTTTAAATACAGTAACACTGACCTACATGCATTAAACTGCCATAGACTGTTTATATACATCACCATTGTGTTCTAAGGACAATGGAAGTGAGTCTAGGTGTGTTTAGAATATAGCAGTGAACAGTTAGGCTGCCTCATGTTAGCAGGAAAGAGAGAGAACCTGAACTGTGGGGGTCTGGGTCTACCATTAGAACACAATGAGGTGAAAACACACACACTCACACAAAGGCGCACACTCACTCATGTCGCGCACACACACACACACACACACGTCATAGACACACAGACACATTCTATTAGAATTCAGGCTGTGGAAGCAATAGACGATCCTTGGATTAACACTGATGGGCCCATGTTGTTCAGGGATCTCATGTCGCCATACAGAACAGTGAGTACAGTATGATACTTCCGTAGTCAACGCCACTGTTACCCTCCCCTCTATACAGCCATCTGACCTATGATCACGTTGCTTTAAATATGACCTTTCTTCCTTCTGAACCCTCAACCCACACAATGGACCTGACCAGAACAGAGCCTGACTTATTAAATCATGACATGATGTCTAGCTATAACAACAGTACAGTTGGTAAGCGTACCATCCATTCGTATTAGGGCCGGGACGATACCAGTATCACGATACTCGTTAGTATCGTAGCAAGGAAACGGATTGAACTACAGTTGGTAAGCGTATCATCCATTCGTATTAGGGCCGGGACGATACCAGTATCGCGATACTCGTTAGTATCGTAGCAAGGAAACGGATTGAACTACAGTTGGTAAGCGTATCATCCATTGAACTACAGTTGGTAAGCGTATCATCCATTCGTATTAGATTGAACTACAGTAGCGTATCATCATTCGTATTAGGGCCTATTGAACTACAGTTGGTAAGCGTATCATCCACCGGTAGTATCACGATACTCGTTAGTATCGTAGCAAGGAAACGGATTGAACTACAGTTGGTAAGCGTATCATCCATTCGTATTAGGCCGGACGATACCAGTATCGCGATACTCGTTAGTATCGTAGCAAGGAAACGGATTGAACTACAGTTGGTAAGCGTATCATCCATTCGTATTAGGGCCGGACGATACCAGTATCGCGATACTCGTTAGTATCGTAGCAAGGAAACGGATTGAACTACAGTTGGTAAGCGTATCATCCATTCGTATTAGGCCGGGACGATACCAGTATCGCGATACTCGTTAGTATCGTAGCAAGGAAACGGATTGAACTACAGTTGGTAAGCGTATCATCATTCGTATTAGGGATTGAACCAGGGACGTACCATCCATACCAGTATCGCGATACTCGTTAGTATCGTAGCAAGGAAACGGATTGAACTACAGTTGGTAGGCCGGCGTATCATCCATTCGTATTGAACTACAGTTGGTAAGGCATTCGTATTAGGGGACGATACCAGTATCGAAACGATGAACTACGTTAGTATCGTAGCAAGGAAACGGATTGAACTACAGTTGGTAAGCGTATCATCCATTCGTATTAGGACGATACCGGTATCGGATACGATAGCCGGATTGAACTACAGTTGGTAAGCGTATCATCCATTCTAAGGCCGACAATTAGTATCGTTAGTAGCAAGGAAACGGATTGAACTACAGTTGAACTACATTTAGGGCCGGGACGAACAGTCCTAGCAAGGAAAGTTGAATCATCATTCAAACATCGTATCCATGTTGTCACC
This sequence comes from Oncorhynchus tshawytscha, assembly GCF_018296145.1. Lineage (NCBI taxonomy): Eukaryota > Metazoa > Chordata > Actinopteri > Salmoniformes > Salmonidae > Oncorhynchus > Oncorhynchus tshawytscha. The sequence continues at coordinate 74,041,558 of NC_056430.1, forward strand.
CAGAGTCACATGTATTTACTTTTGAAGGAACAAAGTGTTTCGTCTGCTTCGTGTTTTCACATTTTTCCATGGAATAAATCGTCCCGGGTATAATTTGGACACTAGAAGAAAAGTGACAGCAGAACACACACACACACACACACACACACAATGCAATATTTTGCGGTGAATCCTGCCAGTAGTGATTTGTCACTGGGTGTGTGATGTGACCAGAGGATGTTGCTGATGGTTTACCCCACAAACAGGAACTATAGTCTGGGTGTGTCTGGTAGAACAGCAGCTGATGTGGTAAATATAAACGTTTGGTAACAGAGATGATAATGCATGTTTCCTGTGCCTGTGGAGGGACACACACACACAAACTCACATATGAACACAAACTCACGTACGAACACACACAACCGATTGCACGTACATATGTACACTAGGGCTGGGGTTTGCCAGGAACCTCACGATACTGTCATGATACTTAAGTGCCGAAAAGAAATAGTGATTCTGTGTATTGCGATTCGATACTGTGATTTTATTGCGTTGGGATGCTCACTATATGTTTGCAACTTGAGAAAACGAGTTTTGATCAGTCATGGAAATATAAGGGCTGAAAACAAATTGTCTCACCATTCAAAAAGAAGGAGAACAAGCGCAAAAATAATATTGTGATTTTGTCGACACGACATATGCCCGCCCCCCCCAGAAGGAAGCCATCCATCTCTACAGGACAGCTATGATTGAAGCGATTGCAATAAGCGACTAGATTATGTTGGACAATGTGATGTGTCAGCAACGAGCCAAGGAAAACAAGGCCTAATGATAATAGAACGTGGATCTCTCTCTTTCCATCAGCAGAAGAAGTCGACTCTCTCTGACCCCAAACCACACTCCCTCTCTACTATCCTAAAGCCAGCCAGATACCAATTACCTAACCCCAAGACAACCTAACCAAACCCCCACCACAAAGAAAACTTCCACAAATCCCACTGATTTACATACCTACTACTACATGTTCTGACTTTCCAGTCATCTAATACTGAACAACAATATAAAACACATGTAACAATTTCAAATTAAATCAAATTATATTTGTCACATGCACCAAATACAACATGTAAAATGCTTACTTATAAAGCCCTTAACACATATTTTTCTTAACTGCATTGTTGGTTTGTGGTGGTAAATATACAGCTATTAGAATATAGATGAAAACTCTTGGTAAATAGTGTGGTCTACAGCTTATTATGAGATGCTCAGCTGAGGTAGAGTAAAACCTTGACTTCCTTAGATATTGTGCACCAGCTGTTTACAAATATACATAGACCGCCACCCCTTGTCTTACCAGAGGCTGCTGTTCTATCCTGCTGATACAGTGTATAGACCACCACCCCTTGTCTTATCAGAGGCTGCTGTTCTATCCTGCTGATACAGTGTATAGACCACCACCCCTTGTCTTACCAGAGGCTGCTGTTCTATCCTGCTGATACAGTGTATAGACCACCACCCCTTGTCTTACCAGAGGCTGCTGTTCTATCCTGCTGATACAGTGTATAGACCACCACCCCTTGTCTTACCAGAGGCTGCTGTTCTATCCTGCTGATACAGTGTATAGACCACCACCCCTTGTCTTACCAGAGGCTACTGTTCTATCCTGCTGATACAGTGTATAGACCACCAGCTGTATGTTATTCATGACGTCGTTCAGCCACTACTCGGTGAAACATAAGATATTACAGTTTTTAATGTCCCGTTGGACAGATATACGTGCTTGTAGTTGGTCTATTTTATTATCCAATGATTGTACGTTGGCTAATAGGATCGATGGTAAAGGCAAATTACCACTTGCCGCCGGATCCTTACGAGGCACCCCGACCTTCGTCCTCGATATCTCAGTCTCTTTCTCCTGTGCATGACGGGGATGTGGGCTTTGTCAGGTGTCTGGAGTAAATCCTTCTCCTCTGACTCGTTAAAGAAAAATAGGTGGTGAGTAATCTTTGTCCTGATTTTTAGAAGCTCTTTTCGGTCATAAGAGACAGCGGCAGAAACATTATTTACAAAATAAGTTACAAATAATGCAAAAAAGTTGCGAGCTAGCATTGAACTTATCTTATAAAAAAACAATCAAACTACACATGGTTGATGATATTACTAGTTTATCTAGCTTGTCCTTCGTTGCATATAATCAATGCGGTGCCTGAAATTGTGTCACTTCTCTTGCGTTCAGTATCGGCATTGAAAAATCATAATCGGTCGACCTCTAGTTAGGAGACTAAAACGACAGCCATTCTTTGAGTTACAGTTCATATAAGAAAATCAGTCAATTAAAAGGAATTCATTAACCCATAATCTATGGATTTGTTGGTCACAGATACCTTTTTAAAAAATGGTAGGGACGTGGGATCAGAAAACCAGTCAGTATCTGGTGTGACCACCATTTGCCTCATGCAGCGCAACACATCTCCTTCACATTGAGTTGATCAGTCTGTTGATTGTGGCCTGTGGTTGTTGTCCCACTCCTCTTCAATGGCTGTGCAAAGTTTCTGGATATTGGCAGGAACTGGTACATGCGGTCCTACACGTCAGAGGGATATGGGTCCATGAAGCCGGGGCCTATCTGAATACCACTCCACAGGCTGGAGGGTGGGCTTGAGTCACTAATGCACCCTATTCCCCATGTAGTGCAGAGCCCATAAGGCTCTGTGCACGTTGGACCAGGGTCCATAGAGCACTATGTAGGCCTAGTGAATGGACTAGTGTATTTAATACAAGGGAATGGGACAGCAAGGAGCACATACCATTGAGTTCAGTAGGCAGCACCATAGAGCTGGGGCTCTGACCTCGGGAATGCTACTGGATATGCATACGTGTGTGTGTGTGTGCGCATTTGTGTGTGTGAACACACAATCACACAGCTACTAAACTCAGCAAAAAAAGAACCGTCCTCTCATTGTCGACTGCGTTTATTTTCAGCAAACTTAACATGTGTAAATATTTTTATGAACATAAGATTCAACAACTGAGACAAACTGAACAAGTTCCAAAAACATGTGACTAACAGAAATTGAAAAATGTGTCCCTGAACAAGGGAGGGGTCAAAATCAAATGTAACATGCAATGCAGCTGGTGGCCACACCAGATACTAAGTACTGCAGTGCATCTCCTTCTCATGGACTGCACCAGATTTGCCAGTTCTTGCTGTGAGATGTTACCCCACTCTTCCACCAAGGCACCTGCAAGTTCCCGGACATTTCTGGGGGAATGGCCCGAGCCCTCACCCGCCGATCCATAAGTCCCAGACGTGCTCAATGGGATTGAGATCCGGGGTCTTCGCTGGCCATGGCAGAACACTGACATTCCTGTCTTGCAGGAAATCACGCACAGAATGAGCAGTATGGCTGGTGGCATTGTCATGCTGGAGGGTCATGTAAGGATGAGCCTGCAGAAAGGTTACCACATGAGGGAGGAGGATGTCTTCCCTGTAACGCACAGCGTTGAGATTGCCTGCAATGACAACAAGCTCAGTCCGATGATGCTGTGACACACCACCCCAGACCATGACGGACCCTCCACCTCCAAATCGATCCCGCTCCAGAGTACAGGCCTCAGTGTTATGCTCATTCCTTCGACGATAAACGCAAATCCGACCATCATCCCTGGTGAGACAAAACCACGACACGTAAGTAAAGAGCACTTTTTGCCAGTCCTGTCTGGTCCAGCAATGGTGGGTTTGTGCCCATTGGCGACGTTGTTGCTGGTGGTGTCTGGTGAGGACCTGCCTTTACAACAGGCCTACAAGCCCTCAGTCCAGCCTCTCTCAGCCTATTGCTGACAGTCTGAGCACTGATGGAGGGATTGTGCATTCCTGGTGTAACTCGGGCAGTTATTGTTGCCATCCTGTACCTGTCCCGCAGGTGTGATGTTCGGACGTACCGATCCTGTGCAGGTGTTGTTACACGTGGTCTGCCACTGCAAGGACAGGTCTCCCTGTAGCGCTGTCTTAGGCGTCTCACAGTACGGACATTGCAATTTATTGCCCTGACCACATCTGCAGTCCTCATGCCTCCTTGCAGCATGCCTAAGGCACGTTCACGCAGATGAGCAGGGACCCTGGGCATCTTTCTTTTAGTGTTTTTCAGTCAGTAGAAAGGCCTCTTTAGTGTCCTAAGTTTTCATAACTGTGACCTTAATTGCCTTCCGTCTGTAAGCTGTTAGTGTCTTAACGACCGTTCAACAGGTGCATGTTCATTAATTGTTTATGGTTCATTGAACAAGCATGGGAAACCGTGTTTAAACCCTTTACAATGAAGATTTGTGAAGTTATTTGGATTTTTACAAATTATCTTTGAAAGACAGGATCCTGAGTTTATATGCCAAGCCACACGAGCACACACCCACTCTCTCTCGCAGGTCACATACAGTTATAGACACGCATAAATAGAGTTGGTGCAGTGCAGATTCCCTCCATACTGAAAGGATCAACTCCTATAAAACGTGCCTCTCCTGGGTACAGATCACATCTCCCCACATGTCAAAACACATCCCTCCTCCTTTAATATGCCTATTATCACAGCTGTTCCCTTATGGCTGCTATCAATGTTGATCATGCCTGCATGTTCAACTAAGGCCTATTAGGGATGACACAGCTAGATACTACACCCTAACAGGGATGACACAGCTAGATACTACACCCTAACAGGGATGACAGAGCTAGATACTACACCCTAACAGGGAAGACACAGCTAGATACTACACCCAAACAGGGAAGACACAGCTAGATACTACACCCTAACAGGGATGACACAGCTAGATACTACACCCAAACAGGGAAGACACAGCTAGATACTACACCCAAACAGGGAAGACACAGCTAGATACTACACCCAAACAGGGAAGACACAGCTAGATACTACACCCAAACAGGGAAGACACAGCTAAATACTACACCCTAACAGGGATGACACAGCTAAATACTACACCCAAACAGGGATGACACAGCTAAATACTACACCCAAACAGGGATGACAGATAAATACTACACCCAAACAGGGATGACAGATAAATACTACACCCAAACAGGGAAGACACAGCTAAATACTACACCCAAACAGGGATGACACAGCTAAATACTACACCCAAACAGGGATGACAGATAAATACTACACCCAAACAGGGATGACACAGCTACAAACCACACCCAAACAGGGATGACACAGCTACAAACCACACCCAAACAGGGATGACACTGCTGACACAGATGACAGTGATTGGCAGTGATTGGCTTAAAGAGGCTGGTGACCTGGAACACATGCATATAAAGTATAGGGGCCCTGTGGGTACAGACAGTGTAGGGGGTAGATGCACGAGGGTACAGACAGTGTAGGGGGTAGATGCACGAGGGTACAGACAGTGTAGGGGGTAGATGCACAAGGGTACAGACAGTATAGGGGGAAGATACACGAGGGTACAGACAGTGTAGGGGGTAGATGCACGAGGGTACAGACAGTATAGGGGGTAGATACACGGGGTACAGACAGTGTAGGGGGTAGATGCACGAGGGTACAGACAGTATAGGGGGTAGATGCACGAGGGTACAGACAGTGTAGGGGGTAGATGCACGAGGGTACAGACAGGGGTAGATGCACGAGGGTACAGACAGTGTAGGGGGTAGATGCACGAGGGTACAGACAGTGTAGGGGTAGATGCACGAGGGTACAGACAGTGTAGGGGTAGAGGGTACAGACAGTATAGGGGGTAGATGCACGAGGGTACAGACAGTGTAGGGGGTAGATGCACGAGGGTACAGACAGTATAGGGGGTAGATGCACGAGGGTACAGACAGTGTAGGGGGTAGTAGAGGGTACAGACAGTGTAGGGGGTAGATGCACGAGGGTACAGACAGTGTAGGGGTAGATGCACGAGTACAGACAGTATAGGGGGTAGATACAGGACAGACAGTGTAGGGGTAGATGCACGAGGGTACAGACAGTGTATAGGGGTAGATGCACGAGGGTACAGACAGTGTAGGGGTAGATGCACGGGTACAGACAGTGTAGGGGGTAGATGCACGAGGGTACAGACAGTGTAGGGGGTAGATGCACGAGGGTACAGACAGTACAGACAGTAGGGGGGGGTAGATACAGACGAGGGTAGACAGACAGTATAGGGGGTAGATGCACGAGGGTACAGACAGTGTAGGGGGTAGATGCACGAGGGTACAGACAGTATAGGGGGTAGATGCACGAGGGTACAGACAGTGTAGGGGGTAGATGCACGAGGGTACAGACAGGGGTAGATGCACGAGGGTACAGACAGTAGGGGTAGGGGGTAGATGCACGAGGGTACAGACAGTGTAGGGGGTAGATGCACGAGGGTACAGACAGTATAGGGGGTAGATGCACGAGGGTACAGACTAGAGGTCGACCGATTATGATTTTCAACGCCGATATCGATTATTGGAGGACCCAAAAAAGCCGATACCGATTAAATCGGCCAATTTTGATTTATTTATTTGATACTGAATGAAAACTTATTTTAACTTAATATAATACATCAATAAAAACAATTTAGACTCAAATAAATAATGAAACATCTTCAATTTGGTTTAAATAATGCAAAAACAAAGTGTTGGAGAAGAAAGTAAAAGTGCAATATGTGCCATGTAAGAAAGCTAACGTTTAAATTCCTTGCTCAGAACATGAGAACATATGAAAGCTGGTGGATTTAACATGAGTCTTCAATATTCCCAGGTAAGAAGTTTTAGGTTGTAGTTATAGGAATTATGGGACTATTTCTCTCTATACCATTTGTATTTCATATACCTTTGACTATTGGATGTTCTTATAGACACATTAGTATTGCCATTGTAACAGTATAGCTTCTGTCCCTCTCCTCGCTCCTACCTGGGCTGGAACCAGGAACACATCGACAACAGCCACCCTCAAAGCAGCGCTACCCATGCAGAGCAAGGGGAACAACTACTCCAAGTCTCAGAGCGAGTGATGTTTGAAACGCTATTAGCGCGCACCCCGCTAACTAGCTAGCCATTTCACATCGGTTACACACCAGCCTACTCGCGGGAGTATCAAGCTTCAAGCATTGCGAATAGCTGCTGGCAAACGCATGAAAGTGCTGTTTGAATGAATGCTTACGAGCCTGCTGCTGCCTACCATTGCTCAGTCAGACTGCTCTATCAAATCATAGACTTATTTAAAAAATAACACAGAAATACGAGCCTTTGGTCATTAAAATGGTAGAATCCGGAAACGATCATTTCGAAAACAAAACATTTATTCTTTCAGTGAAATACGGAACCGTTCCGTATTTTATCTAACGGGTGGCATCCCTAAGTCGAACTATTGCTGTTACATTGCACAACCTTCAATGTTATGTCATAATTATGTACAATTCTGGCAAATTAATTACGGCCTTTGTTAAGAATAAATGGTCTTCACACAGTTCGCAATGAGCCAGGCGGCCCAAACTGCTGCATATACCCTGACTGCTTTTACGGAACGCAAGAGAAGTGACAATTTCCCTAGTTAAAAGAAATTCATGTTAGCAGGCAATATTAACTAAATATGCAGGTTTAAAAATACATACTTGTGTATTGATTTTAAAGAAAGGCATTGATGTTTAGGTACATTGGTGCAACGGCAGTGCTTTTTTCGCAAATGCGCTTGTTAAATCATCCCCTGTTTGTTGAAGTAGGCTGTGATTCAATGAGAAATTAACAGGCACTGCATCGATTATATGCAACACAGGACACGCTAAACTAGTAATATAATCATCAACCATGTGTAGTTAACTAGTGATTATGTTAAGATTGATTGTTTTTTTATAAGAAAAGTTTAATGCTAGCTAGCAACTTACCTTGGCTTCTTGCTGCCCTTGCGTAACAGGTAGTCAGCCTGCCACGCAGTCTCCTCGTGGAGTGCATTGTAAGGCAGGTGGTTAGAACGTTGGACTAGTAACCGGAAGGTTGTAAAAACTCATCCCTGAGCTGACAAGGTAAAAATCTGTCGTTCTGCCCCTGAACAAGGCAGTTAGCCTAGGAACGGTGGGTTGTCATTGAAAATAAGAATATGTTCTTAACTGCCTTGCCTACTTAAATACAGGTGTAAAATATAAAAAACGATTACTGGTTGTTATGAAAACTTGAAATCGGCCCTAATTAAATCGGTCATTACAATTGTTCGGTCAACCTCTAGTACAGACAGCATAGGGGGTAGATGCACGAGGGTACAGACAGTGTAGGGGGTAGATACTAGTGCACTACTTTTGACCAGGGCCAATAGGGAATTGGGTGCCATTTGGGAAGCAACTAAGGATTTGTGAAGCTCAAAGACCAGATCTTGAATCATTTTAACGAGAGAAGTCTGGCATGGAGATCACAGCCCGTTCATTTTGCCCAAACTTGGCACTCCTCTCTCTTCCCATGGTCGTGGCTTGCTTGACCCCGTAACTATGGCGAAGGAACTCCAATATCTATGCAAACGCCTTTTCACCGCTCAGGAATCTCAACTCTAGTCTGGAACGCAGACACACACACACACACACACACACACACACACACTTCCCCTGGCAGAACAAAACTCAGCTGAAGTCCAAGGGCCGGAACCACGACTCCATTCAGCACATCACATCACCCACATATGTATAATGAGGTTATTATAACCCAGCCCACCAGGACTACTGGGAACACTGAGTTTGGTTACCCAACAAAGCTACAAACATTCATCCCACACAGCCAGACAGTAAGATCCATTTATCTATGCTGAGAATATCTTATACGGAGATTTTAAAATATAAACAATGTGTAATTGTTCTCACATTACTTTGACATAAGTCATTTCTAAATGGCGTTCATCTGGTTTCCCTGGGCATTACAAACAAGCTTAGAGACCTGAGACAGGGTTCTGAACATGTCCAAAAGAGCAGCTTCATTCAGACCCGACCCAGAACCAACTATTACACAGATATATAGAAAACAGTCAAATGTATTACAGATGAAGAGAGAAAGAGATATATAAATGTGTGAGAGAGAGAGAGAGAGATAAGATATATAGAGAGAGAAAGCCACATGTTTTTGATCAGCCTCTGAGAGAAGAAGTGAGGTAACGGTGATGTCATGTTTGTCTTTTGGACAGGTTCAAATGAAAGGAGTTGATGCTTCTAAATGGTTTAATGCTCCCGCTCTCTCTCCCAAACCAAATACACACACATACAGAGGCAAGCATGAACAAACACACCAACAACAAGTAAAAGTCACATGCCCACACACACACACCCATCCACCACCAAACACACATACATACATTTACAGGCATAGTTCCACACACATGCACTCACGGGCTGGAACACACACCACGTTGATTGTGCATGTTACAACAAGCCCTAGCTGCTCTTTTATATAGAGTTGAGCCTATCACACACACCACGTTGATTGTGCATGTTACAACAAGCCCTGGCTGCTCTTTTATATAGAGTTGAGCCTATCGAGAAGCTACGTATTCACCAAAACAAACACTAACTCTTTCAAGCCTTCCTCAGTACACAGACGTATTTCAGGTGTGATTTCATACAACACAACGCTGCTAACAGTTGAACAAGGCTTAGTGTACTCGTGGGACCGACATCTGTCACTACAAATACAGTGTCCTGCACTGATTGTAGCCACTTAGCAGTCACTGAAGTTGTGCAGGTGGCTCCAACACACAAGTCCAAATGGTTAATAGGCCTTATTCCTCTACGTGTCACTAGGTCAAATGGACCATGGTGGACACTGTACTTCCTGCCTACTCAGACCTTAGTACTGACTGGCCAGCTAGCGCCTTGGGGTGACTGTAAAGCCATTCATTTGGAAAGGGAAAATAAACAGAGGCAAGGAGAGAGAGAGAAAGAGAGAGAAAGCGAGGAGGGAGAGAAAGAGTGAGAGAAAGAGTGAGAGAGCGGAGAGATCATTAGGTTGGAGTGATAGAGGAAGTGACGCTACCGTGACAAAAGCAAGAACGCACTAGCAGTATACTGTTCCTTTGGACAGGGTGAAGGCCTAGTCTGGATTTGGATTTCAGGTCCATCTACTAAACAGAACACACACACCAAAACGACTGTGGTGAAAAATCAAGCATCTCAGATTCAGAGTTACACCCTTTTCAGAACCGATTATCATATTTATCTTGGCTGGACCTTTTAACTCCAGGCAGTCTGCTCTCTGGTCCTGGTGTTGAAATGGAGATCCTTAGAGGGTGATTATAAGTTGAGAAATATCAGTGGTGAGGTGATCTGGATAGTCGGGGAGGTGTGTGTGTGTGTGTGTGTGTACCTGTATCCCTTGTGTCTTTGATCTATCCAGACATAGTAGACTACATGGGAGAGAGGATTGAAACCACAAGGCCTTCAAGGGGTCTGGAAGATATGAGTGATTCAGCACTGAACACCATACTATAGGTTAAAACCAACTCTGCAACAATCTATGATTAAACACATATTTATCGTGTCTAGTCATACCACTGGGGTGTGTGTGTGGTCTGCATATGGGTTCCTTTTTGATACTGTAGTAGCTCACTGTCTGGATTATGTTTCAAATTAGTTACCAGTGTAGTTAGTGTAATTACATACCATTACACCAAGACATTTACATTCCACATAGAGAGTGACAGTGATTGCACCACTTGGTAAAGTACTGGGACTGTATAGTGTCAGCGGATATCAAAGGGTTTTATCTCCCAGCCAGACTCAGTTGGAGATACAGAGAGATATGAAGACAGGGGAAACTGCAGACCATTATTTTCTGTCTGGAAGATAATCAAGGGAACTCAGACAACTGTGACATGGAAGAATGAATGCTATATGATATAATTAAATTGAGCCTTTTCAATACTACAAAACTCAATGAAGGAGCAAAGCCCTGATCATCACACTGTCTCGCACCACATGCCACGTTCAAGACAACTGGGAACTCGGAAAACAAACGAGCTCAAAAAAACATTTAACAGTCGCCCAACTCAGAATTACAAGTCGGAAACTCGGGCATGTTTCTAGAGCCTTTCCGACCCGAAGATCACTGACGTCATGATCAGACCCGGTTATTTTGCGAGTTCCCAGTTGTCTTGAAAGCACCAATATTCTCCTCTTCACCACGAGTGTTTTTGCATGCATACCATACAACTTTCACGCTTTCCGCAAACAAAGGGTAGTTTTATGCAATAACACGCCAACATATTTGGCATTTTTGAAAAGAGTAGCACTTATTTTACTTTCCCTAGTCGAATTACAGTAGGCAAACCTACATTGATTGTCTGGTTGCCATGATTACATATTGTATCTACCACCACGTGAAGACGTTTACAAAACACATTACAGTATCATACACACTCATTGAGGGAGGATACAATTTACATTGCTGCACCACGTTACATAGGCAACTTCGAAAGCGTGCCACCGCCTGCCACCACGGTTTGCCAGATAATAGGCTGTTACTGTTTGACGCGCGGTGAACGTTCATCAAAATCACACACACAGGTTAACATTCTTACTAGATGTAAACGAATATGCTACGACTATTAAAATACATAACCGAGTTAACATTTTAAAGTGCATTTACCTGAAACTCGTGGAAGCTGGATAAATTGAGAATAAATTAATTTCATTCAAGACCACAGCACGCCACTCCGCAAAGTGCTCTGATCTTTGATTCAAGCGTTTTGAATTAAAGCAATTGACCACACGAAGAGAACGCCTCCTTCACTGACGACAAACTAAAGTGATATGCCTAAACTGATCCTAACACTTATTCAAAACCAAGCCAGATGGTGTAGAGATTTAAAATATATCAATGCGGAACCACAGAGTCACTATTTGGCAGGAAGTCGTTTGTGACTTTCCTCTGCTTTACGTGAATGTGCATACATTTGGCAAACCTCACCTCCAGTAAACCAATAACTTGTGTTATTATACGTTATAAGCCCACTGTAAATAATTACGCTATACATTTACTCACGGCAAAACAAAATGGCAAACGGTCCTGTCTTTATCACAATCTGAATAGATGTGAATCATACGACTAGGCCTATATCTAATTCACAAAAACAACATAGGCACTTTTTCGTGAATAAAACATGCATAAAAATGACCATGGCAGAGTATTATGCCTACATAGGTCAGTTGTTCTGACTAGGGGACTAGGACTGTGCTTCCCATTGACCTGACTGTAATCGGAGCCTGCTATGGCGTTCAGTAAGTAGTCTAGTCAAGTGGACGTGAAGAAACAACGCCCACATGCGTTCTGCATAGGCCTATATCATTTCACCAGTTTATCCCATGCAAAACTCAACTCTATGTCCTATACGTACGACTAGGCATGCATGCCATAGATATATGTAGGCTACTCACCACAGTCGCACTTTGAATTATCTTGCAGCAGAATTCCCTACTACCTATTGTGCTCTACCGGCTCCGTGCAACCTCCATGGCATTTAACTGACACCTCCTCTGTCTGCTACAGTGCAGCGCATTCCTGCAAACGAGACCTTTCCGAAAATGTATCATTATAGACGTCAAAGCTTGCATCCTACAGCCATATAAAATTATGCACCTGCTAGATTTTTTTTTTTTTTACACTAAATGTCAACACCACCAGTTACTTTAAAATATTATGGATTATAACTTTATACAAAATGTAGGGCGGGTCCAGTCTGTCCGATTGGGGTCAGTTGACAAATTCTTATATTCCATCTTTAGCAACACTCTCAACTGTATGTTCCCCAAAAACGTCAGAAAACCCACAATTTCCTTACACGAATTGTCCTGAACAGACGTATCACCTGCCCAGAAGTTGCTGCTGGTGATGGAGCCTCTCCATCTGTTTCCATGTTACACTAAGGCCATCTGGTGGCCATTCTCACTGTGCCGTAGAAGTGCTGAGGCTACTCAGAAGTGAAACAGACCGTCTGAATATAAATCAGATTTGTAGCAGGTAGTACATACAAGCTCCAGGACCACGTTGTGGATACCCTGGTGTAGGCTATGTATAGCTTTGAGTTTAACTGTAGGTCTACTAGAATAAAATGGTATAAAAAAAATGGTAGGCCTGATTTTGTATATGCCAGATTTCTTCACAAATTACAAAAACAAGAACGTTGGCCATTTGTCTTAAAACCAAGTTATGCAAGTTAGCCAGGCTATTACTTTTTTCAAGAATTGAATTGTTCTTTTTCATAACCTGATTTTTGCACAACCACCACGAGCGCTCCTGGAGACGATACACAGCACACTATAATAGAAGCCTTGACTAAATGTGTTTTTGTTACTGGAAAACATCTTTAGGAGGTATGCTAATACTGTTAAACTCAGAGCTAAAGATACAATTGTAAGGAGCAGAACTCATCTCCCCCTTTGTACCCTTAATCAAAGGGGCAATCTGCGATTGCTGCATACGCTTGTAGACTTTTAAACATTCAAAACACAGTTAAAATTGTAATTTTGATCTAATACTTGCGTCCAGAACTCTGTCTTTGAATTTGAAAGTGGTTCCATTTCTCCAGCCCCATCCCTCAGCTATTTACCAAATCAGGGGCGGGGTAACTGCTTTGTTATTGTTTGATTTGTAGATTGCCCCTTTAATCAAAGATGAAACTAATCCATTCACTTGCACAGCACGCTGTTAATAACCAGGAAGTGGAAAAACAGAGTTAGAGAAAATAAACATTTGTTTTTACATAAAGAAGCATATTAATTTGTATAACTCATAAATGAAATAAACCAATTGCTCCAGGGGTGATGGACAGTGGTGACCCTCGTCGTGACCCCACTTCTTGCAGCAGGTATCTCAGGTGGAGTTGGAATACGCAAGAAACATGTTTCCATTATACACTTGTTAAAGGACAAATATAAGCACCCCCCCAAATTATTATAATAAAACTCAATAAAAGAAAAGGAGTGCGAGAAGTGTGTTTACAAATGTTCTGGTGAGGCAGTGTGTGGTGGGAGCTTTCTCACAAACCTCATCATTAGTTTGATACTGTTGATTTGTTGCCGCAGATGGTTTGTTTTACATAGCAGCTTAGGATAAATAATGTGTCAGGTTAGGTGAATTAACGCAGCAGGTTAGGAGAATTAACGTAGCAGCTTAGGATAAATAATGTGTCAGGTTAGGTGAATTAACATAGCAGCTTAGAATAAATCATGTGTCAGGTTAGGAGAATTAACGTAGCAGCTTAGAATAAATCATGTGTCAGGTTAGGTGAATTAACGTAGCAGGTTAGGTGAATTAACGTAGCAGGTTAGGATAATGAGGTTAAAGGTTAGGAAAAGGGTTAGGGTTACAATGCTACAGTTGTCAACAACTGTTATCCCCAACACGACCGTTAGATGGGGCTGAATGCCTACTCCATTACAACGGGAGGAACGTTAACAAACCGTACATAGTGACAAATCATCAGCGTCATAACAGCGACAAACGTGTGGCGAGCAGGCATTTTCCACAGTATTTTCCACAGCATTTTCCACAGTATTTTCCAATTAGGTGGGGCAGCGCCGCAACACTTTTGATTTTGTTCAATAAAAATGTTGACGCAAAAAGCGTTGAAAACAGGCACAAAGTAGACCTACTGTAAATAAGTGGTGAGGCTCACACATCAGGAGAAAGGAGATAGTATTGGGACGCACCCTGCCTATACGTTCCTCCCCTTACCATGGAACAGTGTGCATCCCCATCACAACTTGACCTCCCACTACAATCAAGGGCCAAAATAGGACCAGTGAAGTACCTTCACCACCTTGAGGGCCCTCTGAAATGTGTAAATGACCTATAAATAACTCACACTGGAGTGTGTGTGTGTGTGTGTGTGTGTGTGTGTGTGTGTGTGTGTGTGTGTGTGTGTGTGTGTGTGTGTGTGTGTGTGTGTGTGTGTGTGTGTGTGAGTTGCCTAGCAAAAACAACACTCTGATCTGATGGTCCTTTACGACAGCTATTTCTAGCTAGGAGGGAATAGCCTATTCTGCTCAACCCCGTCACGAGGGGAACTGACCATGATGGTGAACAGGAGAATGAAGTATATGGACAAAGAGATGAGTCTAAATATGTCCATGTTAACTGTTTGTGTCAGTGAGCAATGAAAAATGTGTTGGTGTATCAGATCCAACATGTGTTTAAATATCTTTCATTTGCGTCTTCATTTCTGGTGCTATTCCTTTTTTTCTTGTGAACTTGCACGCCTCAACCTTGACCTCATGGTTGTGTCTCAATTTGGGCCACATCACATGATGTAGTGATACATCACCTTAATTAAACTACAGTCAGATTACCCTGGTAGTCAGATTCATGTTCCTGAGAATCCAACCCAACCCAATGGATACACGGGTACTCCTTCCGTCCAATACCAGTCCACACCCATAGACGTTCACTCACGAATAGAAAATTGTTCTCAATATAGGCTATCTATTTCTAATGAATCTATTCTTTATGCATCTATGATTTGCCGGTCAGATTAAGGGTATGGCCACACAGAGACACATGGGTTAAATGTGCGTCATTGTGCGTCATTAAACGCAAAGTGTCATTATGTGATTATGTGATG
The DNA here is from genome assembly GCF_018296145.1 of Oncorhynchus tshawytscha. Taxonomy (NCBI): domain Eukaryota; kingdom Metazoa; phylum Chordata; class Actinopteri; order Salmoniformes; family Salmonidae; genus Oncorhynchus; species Oncorhynchus tshawytscha. The sequence goes on from NC_056430.1 coordinate 74,057,124, forward strand.
AAAGAAACATACAGGAACTCAAATCCTTCTGTTCACCTGATTTAGAATTCCTCACAATCAAATGTAGACCGCATTATCTACCAAGAGAATTCTCTTCGATTATAATCACAGCCGTATATATCCCCCCCCAAGCAGACACATCGATGGCTCTGAACTAACTTTATTTAACTCTCTGCAAACTGGAAACCATATATCCGGAGGCTGCATTCATTGTAGCTGGGGATTTTAACAAGGCTAATCTGAAAACAAGACTCCCTAAATTTTATCAGCATATCGATTGCGCAACCAGGGGTGGAAAGACCTTGGATCATTGTTACTCTAACTTCCGCGACGCATATAAGGCCCTGCCCCGCCCCCCTTTCGGAAAAGCTGACCACGACTCCATTTTGTTGATCCCTGCCTACAGACAGAAACTAAAACAAGAGGCTCCAACGCTGAGGTCTGTCCAACGCTGGTCTGACCAAGCTGACTCCAAGACTGCTTCCATCACGTGGACTGGGAGATGTTTCGTATTGCGTCAGATAACAATATTGACGAATACGCTGATTCGGTGTGTGAGTTCATTAGAACGTGCGTTGAAGATGTCGTTCCCATAGCAACGATTAAAACATTCCCTAACCAGAAACCGTGGATTGATGGCAGCATTCGCGTGAAACTGAAAGCGCGAACCACTGCTTTTAATCAGGGCAAGGTGTCTGGTAACATGACCGAATACAAACAGTGCAGCTATTCCCTCCGCAAGGCTATCAAACAAGCTAAGCGTCAGTACAGAGACAAAGTAGAATCTCAATTCAACGGCTCAGACACAAGAGGCATGTGGCAGGGTCTACAGTCAATCACGGACTACAGGAAGAAATCCAGCCCAGTCACGGACCAGGATGTCTTGCTCCCAGGCAGACTAAATAACTTTTTGCCCGCTTTGAGGACAATACAGTGCCACTGACACGGCCTGCAACGAAAACATGCGGTCTCTCCTTCACTGCAGCCGAGGTGAGTAAGACATTTAAACGTGTTAACCCTCGCAAGGCTGCAGGCCCAGACGGCATCCCCAGCCGCGCCCTCAGAGCATGCGCAGACCAGCTGGCCGGTGTGTTTACGGACATATTCAATCAATCCCTATACCAGTCTGCTGTTCCCACATGCTTCAAGAGGGCCACCATTGTTCCTGTTCCCAAGAAAACTAAGGTAACTGAGCTAAACGACTACCGCCCCGTAGCACTCACTTCCGTCATCATGAAGTGCTTTGAGAGGCTAGTCAAGGACCATATCACCTCCACCCTACCTGACACCCTAGACCCACTCCAATTTGCTTACCGCCCAAATAGGTCCACAGACGATGCAATCTCAACCACACTGCACACTGCCCTAACCCATCTGGACAAGAGGAATACCTATGTGAGAATGCTGTTCATCGACTACAGCTCGGCATTCAACACCATAGTACCCTCCAAGCTCGTCATCAAGCTCGAGACCCTGGGTCTCGACCCTGCCCTGTGCAACTGAGTACTGGACTTCCTGACGGGCCGCCCCCAGGTGGTGAGGGTAGGCAACAACATCTCCTCCCCGCTGATCCTCAACACTGGGGCCCCACAAGGGTGCGTTCTGAGCCCTCTCCTGTACTCCCTGTTCACCCACGACTGCGTGGCCACGCACGCCTCCAACTCAATCATCAAGTTTGCGGACGACACAACAGTGGTAGGCTTGATTACCAACAACGACGAGACGGCCTACAGGGAGGAGGTGAGGGCCCTCGGAGTGTGGTGTCAGGAAAATAACCTCACACTCAACGTCAACAAAACTAAGGAGATGATTGTGGACTTCAGGAAACAGCAGAGGGAACACCCCCCTATCCACATCGATGGAACAGTAGTGGAGAGGGTAGCAAGTTTTAAGTTCCTCGGCATACACATCACAGACAAACTGAATTGGTCCACTCACACAGACAGCATCGTGAAGATGCCTCAGGAGGCTGAAGAAATTCGGCTTGTCACCAAAAGCACTCACAAACTTCTACAGATGCACAATCGAGAGCATCCTGGCGGGCTGTATCACCGCCTGGTACGGCAACTGCTCCGCCCTCAACCGTAAGGCTCTCCAGAGGGTAGTGAGGTCTGCACAACGCATCACCGGGGGCAAACTACCTGCCCTCCAGGACACCTACACCACCCGATGTTACAGGAAGGCCATAAAGATCATCAAGGACATCAACCACCCGAGCCACTGCCTGTTCACCCCGCTATCATCCAGAAGGCGAGGTCAGTACAGGTGCATCAAAGCTGGGACCGAGAGACTGAAAAACAGCTTCTATCTCAAGGCCATCAGACTGTTAAACAGCCACCACTAACATTGAGTGGCTGCTGCCAACACACTGACACTGACACTGACTCAACTCCAGCCACTTTAATAATGGGAATTGATGGGAATGATGTAAATATATCACTAGCCACTTTAAACAATGCTACCTTATATAATGTCACTTACCCTACATTATTCATCTCATATGCATACGTATATACTGTACTCTATATCATCGACTGCATCCTTATGTAATACATGTATCACTAGCCACTTTAACTATGCCACTTTGTTTACATACTCATCTCATATGTATATACTGTACTCGATACCATCTACTGTATCTTGCCTATGCTGCTCTGTACCATCACTCATTCATATATCCTTATGTACATATTCTTTATCCCCTTACACTGTGTATAAGACAGTAGTTTTGGAATTGTTAGTTAGATTACTTGTTGGTTATTACTGCACTGTCGGAACTAGAAGCACAAGCATTTCGCTACACTCGCATTAACATCTGCTAACCATGTGTATGTGACAAATAAAATTTGATTTGATTTGCGCATAATGCTGGTGACAGGTGTGTGCCCTAACGAGCAGCCTGGTATCAACACCAAATATCTGGCCCACATAGCAGCTGGCCCACATAGCTTCCATCTAAGTCAAATGTTTCCACCTAAATCCACTTCTCCCAATGGCATCAGTGGAAGTTACGGTTCTCCCTGGATAGAAAGAGAGATCTAGATCCATGCTGTCGTCTATTCTATGTACAGTATCTATATCTACACAGCAATTAATCTCTTTTTCCATATCATCAGAACAGCCACATTGTGTCTGGGGCGTAGAGCTATTAACATTGTCATCAATGCTCCTTGTATCTGCTGTCATCTATGCAGTATCTATATTTATGCATCTACAGTATACTCTGTATACAAGTCAGTTAAGAACACATTCTTATTTTCAATGACGGCCTGGGAACAGTGGGTTAACTGCCTGTTCAGGGGCAGAATGACAGATTGTCAGCTCGGGGGTTTGAACTCACAACCTTCCGGTTACAAGTCCAATGCTCTAACCACTAGGCTACCCTGCCACAACAGTAACATAGTAACATTACGGAGTGTAGTGTCTGGGGACATAGAACTACAGAACAACAGTAACATAGTAACATTCCGGAATGTAGTGTCTGGGGACATAGAACTACAGAACAACAGTAACATAGTAACATTCCGGAATGTAGTGTGTGAGGACATAGAACTATAGAACAACAGTAACATAGTAACATTCCGGAATGTAGTGTGTGGGGACATAGAACTATAGAACAACAGTAACATAGTAACATTCCGGAATGTAGTGTGTGAGGACATAGAACTATAGATCTACAGTAACATAGTAACATTCTGGAATGTAGTGACTGTGATGATTGTTTAAACTACAATCCCACTCCGCCCTTAAACTAATACTCAATCAAATCTGCCTATCCCAAGAACAGTGGATGATTCCTTGTCTCAGTTCAAGCGGGACTGAAAAAGGTTGATGAACCTCATAAGGTAGGCTGGACTCAGCTTGGGGATGTTATCTAAGCCCAAGTGATAAGGATGTACAGTTTAGGGGGCATCCTTAGAGCCTAGCGCCTGACTCTTTTTCCAACTGTCCATGTTAGGCAAGAGCTTCCACAGTGAATGCTATAAAGATGATCTCTCTTGGCTGGCTAAACCTCAGATGAAATCATTTTCCGACTCATACTAATGTCACATCCTGAACAAAAATATAAACGCAACATGTAAAGTGTTGGTCACATGTTTCATGAGCTGAAAAAAGAAAAATCCCAGACATTTTCCAAATGCACACAAAGCTTATTTCTCTAAAATGTTGTGTACACATTTGCTTACATTCCTGTTAGTCAGCATTTGTCCTTTGCCAAGATAATCCATCCACCTGACAGGTGTGGCGTATCAAGAACCTGTTTAAACAGCATGATCATTACACAGGTGCACATTGTGCCAGGGACAATAAAAGGCCACTTTAAAATGTGCAGTTTTGTCACACAACACAATTCCACAGATGTTTGGCGTGCTGACTGCAGGAACGTCCACCAGAGCTGTTGCCAGAGAATTTAATGTTCATTTCTCTACCATTTTAGAGATCTTGGCAGTACGTCCAACCTGCCTCACAACCGCAGACCACCTTAACCACGCCATCCCAGGACCTCTACATCTGGCTTTTTTCACCTGCGGAATCATCTGAGACCAGCCACTCACACAGCTGATGAAACTGTAGGTTTGCACAACCAAAAGAATTTCTGCACAAACTGTCAGAAACCGTCTCAGGAAAGCTCATATATGTGCTCATTGTCCTCACCAGGGTCTTGACTTGACTGCAGTTCAGCATTGTAACCGACTTTAGTGGGCAAATGCTCACCTTCGATGGCCACTGGCACGCTGGAGAAGTGTGCTCTTTGTGAATTCATCTCGGTTTCAATTGTACCGGGCAGATGGCAGACAGCATGTATGGCATCGTGTGTGTGAATGGTTGGCTGATGCTAACGTTGTGAACAGAGTGCCCCATGGGGACAGTGGGGTCATGGTATAGGCAGGCATAAGCTACAGACAATGAACACAATTGCATTTTATCAATTTTATCAATTGTCGTGCCATTCACCTCATGTTTCAGCATGATAATGCACGGCCCCATGTCGCAAGCATCTGTATACAATTCCTGGAACCTGAAAATGTCCCAGTTCTTCCGTGGACTGCATATTCACCAGACATGTCACCCATTCAGCATGTTTGGGATGCTCTGGATCGACGTGTACGAAAGCGTGTTCCAGTTCCCGCCAATATCCAGCAACTTCACACAGCCATTGAAGAGGAGTGGGACAACAATCCACAGGCCACAATCAACTGCCTGATCAACTCTATGCGAAGGAGATGTGTCGCGCTGCATGAGTCACACCAGATACTTGACTGGTTTTCTGATCCACACACTGGTTTTCTGACCAGATGCTAAAATCCCCAATCAATTAAACCAATTAAGAACCTTAAGTAAAATAACATGCACTGATGACATAGAGTCCGGAACAACAAAACTGAGTTTCATTCAAGATTCCAGACCGGCATAAAATACTCAAGCACGTTAAATGTAGATATGTAAGATATTTTTGCGCCCTTAACTCACATCCCTATAGGACTACCAATACACAGTTTTTGTCTAGTACAGGTCTGGCTTACTACAGTACAGGATATTTCTTTCCCCCTCAAGGTGAAATGGTTCATAGAGTAAAAGTCCAACTTAAAAAGTACTTTATTAAAATACCATCAATGAAGAGATCCTACATTCTTAGAAACAGGGTGCTTTCTAAAACCTTAGGTGGCTTGGGGGTTTGAACTTCCGCTTGAACCTTCCGGTTACTAGTCCAACGCTCTAACCACTAGGCTACCCTGCCGTCTGAATGTGTGTGTGTGAGTGTGTGTGTGTGAGTGTGGACTTGGGCTCAGGAAATCCCTAATATGGGTTTCCTGTCCACATAACCATTGTGTGTATTTGTACATGCGTGTAAATATTAATGCGTAATTCTATGTGTGTGTCTATGTACTGTGTGGCTGTGTGGTCATCAGCCTGTGTAGGCGTTGTGTCAGCTGTGACTTTGAGTTTGTGTGTATGTGTACGGGTAATTCTGTGTGTGTCTATGTACTTTGTGAGTGTGCATGTATCCACATGCGTTATTGTTCATCATATTTACAGGCAACAGTGTGTGTTCACAAAGCTATAGCCTCCTAGTGTGACCATAGAGATTAGATAAGGGGGAGTTCCCCCCCAGCCAGTCGGTCAGCCAACCAACCAGTCATCCAGTCCGACAGACAAACTGTCAAGTCATGCAGTCAGTCATTCAGCCAGCCAGTCAGTCAGCCAACCAGCCAGCCGGCCAGTCAGTAAGTCAGTCATTCAGCTAACCAGCCAGTCAGTCAGTCATTCAGCTAACCAGCCAGTCAGTCATTCAGCCAGTTGATCAGTCAGTCAGTCAGCCAACCAACAAGTCAGCCAACCAGTTATTCAACTAGCCAGTCAGCCAGCCAATCAGTCATTAAGCCAACCAGTCAGCAAAACAGCCAGTCAGGCAGTCACTCAGTCAATCAGCCAACCAACCAGCCAGCCAGCCCCTCCAGCCAGCCCCTCCTATGCTCCATAGAATAGATACAGTGGTGTTGGCTGGACCAATCAGCTGCTTAAACAGCAGGGGTTGATGCTGGGAGAGAGAGAGAGGCACAGAGAGGGAGGCTGCACACACATCTCTCTCACACACACACGGTCGTTCCTTCTGAGACCAAACACACACACACTCGCTCGCTCGCACACAGACACACACTATGATCTCTCTTCCACACACTCAACATTTTATTATACACTTCTGATTTGGATTTTGCATGTACATTTTAAATTGGTTTTATTTTTTGCATGTTTTCATACATTAGTACAATACACACATTTGCCAATATGTGCCTTGTTCCAGTTGTCGTGCTGTTGGCTTTTCTGGGTAAGTACGTCAAATGGTTTTTGAAATACTTTTGCAATACTTAAGCCTGGTTAGTTTGCAGTTCTTTTGTATACGAAGTGCTGTTTACTTGGTTACTGTAGAGGGTGTGGGAAAAGGTCACATAACATTTACACCTTGAAATCCACTTGCTTAGTTAATAATTGATTGTTAACTATTACTATTAACTGTCCCTAAAAAGAGATTATGATCAATACAGTTTCTTTCTGAATACTTTGTTTTATTCAATCAATCAAACTAATCCATCAAACTAATCTATCAAGTATCAAACGAATCTATCAAGTATCAAACTAATCTATCAAGTATCAAACAAATCTATCAAGTATCAAACTAATCTATCAAGTATCAAACTAATCTATCAAGTATCAAACTAATCTATCAAGTATCAAACTAATCTATCAAGTATCAAACAAATCTATCAAGTATCAAACTAATCTATCAAGTATCAAACTAATCTATCAAGTATCAAACTAATCTATCAAGTATCAAACTAATCTATCAAGTATCAAACTAATCTATCAAGTATCAAACTAATCTATCAAGTATCAAACAAATCTTTCAAGTATCAAACAAATCTTTCAAGTATCAAACTAGTCTATCAAGTATCAAACTAATCTTTCAAACTTGATGGCAAAAATCACAGTAATGTTCCAATGGAGTTGTCTTCTGAATGGTCACAGGTTCAGAACACACCTGTGGTGTATATTTACATATTACTCTGTTATTACCTTTTCACCCTTCACCCTCCACCCGTAGCAGCTATGAATGTCATTTGATACTGTAGCATTTCTCAGGGCTACCCAGGCTAATTGATAGAATTACATGCGCTGAGAGACAATGTCTGCTTCCCAAATAGCACCCTATTCCCTACATAGTGCACTACTTTTGACTAAAGCCCTATAGTTTCAGACAATGTTATCGGCCCATTGGGTAGCAAGGGTGATAGCCATTTCATTGATCCTTAATACATGGCTTGGCTCACGCAGCAGTCTTTGGCGCCAGTAGCCTATTCTCTATGGCTGAGTTGAGCTTTTGTATGAAATCCATTCATGTGTTACATGAGACCAGTGTAATTTCAGTTTAGATCAGGTGAGCAGTGTACTCCTGGTAAGGGGGCATATCGGTTAAGTGAGAGGTAGAGTCCAATAGCCCACATTCATAGGTGCTTTGTTTACTTCCTCCAGATATCCTAATATTGATGTTTACTGCATACCTTACATTCATAACAGTCCTGAGTCATAGGCTAACATTCGGCTAGAATATGAAGGTATATTAACTGGTAGGCGTATCTGTTTTATAGGGTACTACATGCATGTTGATTACTTAATATTACTAATTCGCTGCAGCTATCTGTCATCGTCTCACATTAAATATACTAGCTTTTGAAATTACAGTGATGATGAAATGTACTAATTATTGACATTCAGTGGTGTAAAGTACTTAAGTAAAACTACTTTAAAGTACTACTTAAGTAGTTGTTTTGGGTATCTGTACTTTACAATTTATATTTTTGACAACTTTTACTTCTACTTCACTACATTCTTAAAGACAATTACATTTTGAAAGCTTAGCAGGATAGGAAAATTGTCTAATTCACACACTCATCCCTACTGCTTCTGATCTGGTGGACTCACTAAGCACACATGCTGTAATGTTCTGTGTGTAGCTGGTGCATAGGAGTCAGGTGCAGGACAGCAGAGATGAGTAACACTCGTAACTTTACTCAAAATATCAAATAACAAGTCGTACATACCAAGCCCACAAAACAACGGACCGAACATACAATAAAACAATCACGCACAAAAACCATGGGGAAAAAAGAGGGTTAAATAATGAGCATGTAATTTGGGAATTGGAACCAGGTGTGTAAAACAAAGACAAAACAAATGGAAAATGAAAGTGGATCGACGATGGCTAGAAAGCCGGCGATGTCGACCGCCGAACGAACAAGGATAGGGACCGACTTTGGCGGAAGTCGTGACACATGCTTTGTTTATAAATTATTTCTGAGCGTTGAATTGTGCCCCTGGCTATCCGTAAATAAAAAAACAAGACAATGGTGCCGTCTGGTTTGGATAATATAAGGAATTTGAAATGATTTATACTTTGATACTTAAGTATATTTAAAACTAAATACTTTTAGACCTTTACTCAAGTAGGATTTTACTGGGTGACTTTTACTTGAGTCATTTTCTATTAGGGTATCTTTACTTTTACTCAAGTATGACAATTGGGTACTTGTTCCACCACTATTGACATTACAGTAATAATAAAACATTTACTAGCTATTGACATTACAGTAATGATGAAAATATACTAGCTATTGACATTACAGTAATGATGAAAATATACTAGCTATTGACATTACAGTGATGATGAAAATATATTAGCTATTGACATTACAGTAATGATGAAAATATACTAGCTATTGACATTACAGTAATGATGAAAATATACTAGCTATTGACATTACAGTGATGAGGAAGTAACTGTAATAGTGGGGGAAACCCTTTCTACATGCCTTGGAAAATATGTCAGTTTAACCACTGCTACTGTATAGTCGTCAATACTTAAGCTTGTAGAAATATTATAAACCACTTTAAGATTATCCTAAAAGGCCTAGTGCAGGCAAAAACATGAATTCCTGTGTTATATATATATTTCCACACTATGGCCCCCATAGTGGTTGAAATAATACTGTGAAATTGTGAAGATTATAATAATGACCTTTTAGTGTAAGAGCTGTTTGAAAAGACCGTCAGAAATTTCAGCCTGTTTTGGTGGGATGGAGCTTTGGCCTGCCTGGTAATTAGTTAATAGACCAATAAAAAAGAGAGTTCCAAACGTTTCTGCCAATAACAGCTAGTTTTCAGTTTCCCCCTCCCAACCACTCCAAGACAGTCCTAGTGAAATTCTACCTTGAGAAATGGACCTCTACCAAAAGATATTTTGGTTTCTTTTCGACCATTTTAATTGAGAACGATCACAGTAAGGTACTTATTTGTGACCCAGACATGATATTTAGATAAAAACGGCTGCATTGGACCTTTAAGAACTTCCTTGAGAAATGAGAAAGATCAATATCAATTACTACACCTGTCAGTTATTACGTCCATAATGGCAAAGCATGTGAACACTCCAAAACAATTCATATGTAACACAATAGGGACGTACCTCCTTGTGCACTTATTTACTTCCACGTTTGTCTGTCTGTATGTCTCTCTGTCTGTTTGTCTGTGTTTTTCAGGTTTCAGTTCCTGCATCCAGTTTCAGGCCAACCTAAACATGGGGGGAGTCACGGGATGGGTGCGGTTTGACTCCACTAATCAGACGGCGACCATAAACGTCACCGGTACCGGAACCTGTGATTCGTCGCTCAACTTTTCCCTGAGTGTGTTCCCTGTGATGTTCGGCCATTTTGCTCAGCCTTGCCTTGAAGCCAACGTAGGAGCGAGCATCTTCACGTTCACCATTGATCCATTCTCATCCAACACCACTGTTAATATGTCCAGTCTATTTAAGCAGAGGTCAAATCTGGAAGACCTTTCGTTGACCTTGGAGACGTGCAACGGCACCAAAGCTTGTACAGTCATAAGCGGTCAAACCACAGTTCAGACGTGGCAGGCCAGGTTCTTCAGATCGGTCGCCGGCGACATTTACATCAGGCAGAACGTCGGACAGACCCACGCCAGGGTCCTCGCAAACTTGGCAACGATTGGTCAGGTCGGTGCTACGGCAACCAACATCACCATCTTGACGTCGCAGAGTTCTGCTAGAGACTGTAAGGCTCTTCTGGATAGTCTGGAACCTTCATCTCTCACCCAGCTTGGGGAACTGAAAGTAGGCAGCCCTCTTACACCCGTCAAGTCTCGTTTGGACCTTGCTAGCTTCAGCTCCAACACCCGCTTTGCTCTCCTCAAACTGGGGTCTTCGAGTTATATGTGCGCTGAGATCAGACAAATGAATAGGAAGGAGGTGAGCGCCCTGGTGAACATGAGAGGGGTCAAGGGTTACTTCCTCTTTAGGCAGGACTCGCCGTTCGAAGTCACAAAACTGAGAGTGAATCTGACCAATCTGGGGAGCCGGGTCGGACCCTATCACATCCACCACTTCCCCACACCTCCTATGAGGTCACCGCCGCAGACAACCTGCTCCAACGACAACGTTGGAGGCCATTGGAACCCGTTTGGGATGGACACTAAAGATCCCACCTACCCCTCTGGACCTGGGTCGACCCATGACAGGTATGAAGTAGGGGACCTCAGCGCCAGGCATGGGTCACTAAAGGGTAAAGCTGTGATGGAAGCAGTTTTCACAGACTTCAACCTCCCTCTGTTCGGACAGAACAGCATAGTGGGTCGGTCTGTGGTAATCCACCGTCCGGATGGAACTAGGTTCCTGTGCGCCTACATAAGCTACCCAGGAGAGGTGCATGTAGCCAGGGCAACATTCCGTCACCATGTGGTGGGTATGGTCCAGTTCGTCCAACTCAAGAACAACCCGTTGTCTGATGTCACAGTCTTCATGGATCTGTCCTATGGGAGACCCTCCGAGACCGCTACACGTAACCACCACTGGCACATCCACATGTATCCTATCAGCTCGGAGACAGACGCGGACAAGGGGAGGTGTGGGACCACGGGGGACCACTGGAACCCCTTCAACGTGGACACAAAGGATTTGAGCTACGCCCTCCACTGTGGCCCCTCCAGCCCCTTTTCCTGTGAGGTGGGGGACCTCTCCAAAAAACACAGCACCCTCGACCTGGGGACCCGAGTGGGTGGGGCGTCGGCCAAACACTTCTTCACGGATACCACTTCCTGGTTGTCACTTCCCGCCAGGTCGGGCTCCATGATTGGTCGATCGGTGGTGATCCACAGTGCGGAGGGCGCCGCCCCCAGGATAGCCTGTGCTAACCTCACGGAGGTCCGGATGCCCGCGGCGGTCTTGGGCCCCTGGCATGGACCAGGGGTCTCTAGGGGCCAAATCCGGTTCTCCCAGGCTTTCCCTCAGGGCCCAACTATGATGGACGTCTCCCTGGCTGGACTCAGCTCCAGGGCTGGGGGCTACCACGTCCACATGCTGCCTATCAGTACCACAGGTACTATTTCATGTACATTACAATGGGAGCCAGATGTCCTTGAGTGTTGTGAAAGTCCTCTAGTGTTCTGACTGTTTGTTCAGCCTTTGTGTGTATATCTGTTAATTCATTTCAAAGTTGTAACTCTTTTGTAATATGAACGGATGACTTGATAAAATCTTAATTTTTTAAAACGCAAAGTATCAATCCTTTCCCCTCATTTTGTGAAAGGCTTTTATCAAATAAAGCATATTATTATTAATATTACAGGAGAGCCCTGCTCGGACAACAACGTCATGGACCACTTCAACCCCTTCTCCTGGAATGTGTCTGCTTCTCCTGCTCCGGGGTCAGGGACTGTGGATGAGTATGAGACCGGGGACATCAGCGGGAAGTTCGGGATGCTGACGGATCTGAACCAGACACAGACTCAGTATTTGGACGGGAATATGCCGATGACAGGGCCGAACAGTATAGTGGGGAGGTCATTGGTGGTTCACTACACTAACGGATCCAGGTGAGTGTGGAGATTTTGTGTGTGTGTGTGAGAGAGAGAGAGAGAGAGAGAGAGAGAGAGAGAGAGAGAGAGAGATTGGGAGAAGGAGAGACAGAGACAGAGAGAGAGAGAGAAAATGTGTCCTTTGTCATGGGTCCGTATAGCCACAGTTCCCTCCAGGAGGGCTATAAACAGCCAAACCAAAAATACACAAGGGGAAAGATTGTAACAGGTGGTGTGTGATTCATTTAAGACGGCTGTAGACTTGGTTCCTCTTTGGGTCACATTTGTGATACCTTGACATTCATGAATGGAACTTCTGACAAAATTAGAATGTTTTACATGATCTTACCATTCCTCTTTAGCTCAGTCAGTTCACGCAGAATCATTTCTGACTCAAATCAAACACTGTACTTATGTAAAAGGGAGATATATTCACTTTTATTTTTTAAATGTAACCTTTATTTCGCTAGGCAAGTCAGTGAAGAAGAAATTCTTACTTACAATGACAGCCTACCGGGGAACAGTGGGTTAACAGCCTTGTTCAGGGGCAGAACAACAGATTTGTACCTTGTCAGCTCAGGGATTCGATCCAGAAAAACCTTTCGGTTACTGGCCAAACACTCTAGGACACACAGACATTTAGCAGATGCTCTTATTCAGAGCAACTTACTGTATTTGCATGTGCATACATTTTCATACTGTTCACCCACGGGAATTGAACCCACAACCCTGGCGTTGTAAGCACCATGCTCTACCAAATGAGCCATACTTGGCTATACAGGACACGGGACAGCTCACATTATTACCTTGAATGAAGCTTCTTTGGCACAACAAAAAGCCAAACAGGTAAAGGCCTTTATAGGGTAGGATGTCTGGAAAACTGCATCCTCATCTCTTGTTGTGGTGTTGACTTGTAAAGGGGGTATGTGGTCAGTCTTCTGAATCGGCATAACAGTTTATAACACATCTGAATCAGGTTTGCGTCCCCTAAATGTTTCATTTTTGAGTTGTTCATAACAATTGATTTCTTTAATGAGTTCATAGTTGGTCTGTTTGTGTTTGTGAACTCCAGGATGCGGTGTGCTGACGTCTTAGCTGAGAATGCAACAGATGGACACTGGGTGTTTGCCAAGGCTGTCTTCAAAAGCACGGTGATGGGGACAGTCACACTGGTAAGACCTGGACCTCACCTTTGCTCTCTACAATATTCAGATGGCACAAAAGTACTTCATTGGTTTGAATCCGGTCTAATGCGATTTCAGACAAAAATCCAATCAAGCAATAATTGCCAAATATACACAACAACAAAAAAGACTTCATTATTGCCTAGAGGGGAAACGGATTTAGACTAATTCAGACCATGAGGAATACAAGAACACTGCAGGGTGGATGTTATCCCGGTTATGATACGTCCCAGGAGAGTAAGCTGGCGAATCATTACAAAGCTGCCACAAAAACATGACACTGTATTTTCTGCTGCGCCAGACAGTGAATTCATTAGGGCTGTGGCGAGTCCAGTGTGTGACGGTAGGGCCTGTGTCTGGATCTGTGTGTGTATATCTGTGAGTGTTTGTGTTTGTCTATGTGTGTCTATGGCTGTGTTTACACAGGCAGCCCATTTCTGATTGTTTTTTTTCTCATTAATTGGTCTTTTGAACAATCAAATTGGTAAAAAGACCAATTTGTGGAAAAATATCAGAATTGGGCTCCCTGTGTAAACACAGCCATGTAGTATTGGCCTGTAGAGTCAGCCCCCAGCCTCCCGGCAGCCCCCGGCAGTCCCCAGTCTAAAGCACTCAGGAGAACAGCTGTATTTGTCAGGCTCCTATACAGACCAGTGTCCTCCACAGTGTATCTCTATCACTGTTTAGGATGCTTTAGAGAACCCATCAAATATCCTTTCAAATATTATGGTCTATCAGATGCAGGATTTGCGTGCTCTTTACAGACAGTTCAGAACACCTGGTATGAGCGTCTAAAACCAGTGCTAATATAGCTTTGCTGACAGGACAGCAGGTGTTCATGTTCCCAGTGACGTAAGATTGCATAACCTTAAAACACCTGGTTAAATTACATTGACTCAGTAGCTAGTCTAACAGTATCCTCTACTGTCTTCAGTCCCATTGACTCAGTAGCTAGTCTAACAGTATCCTCTACTGTCTTCAGTCCCATTGACTCAGTAGCTAGTCTAACAGTATCCTCTACTGTCTTCAGTCCCATTGACTCAGTAGCTAGTCTAACAGTATCCTCTACTGTCTTCAGTCCCATTGACTCAGTAGCTAGTCTAACAGTATCCTCTACTGTCTTCAGTCCCATTGACTCAGTAGCTAGTCTACAGTATCCTCTACTGTGACTTCAGTCCCATTGACTCAGTAGCTAGCTAGTCTAACAGTATCCTCTACTGTCTTCAGTCCCATTGACTCAGTAGCTAGTCTAACAGTATCCTCTACTGTCTTCAGTCCCATTGACTCAGTAGCTAGTCTAACAGTATCCTCTACTGTCTTCAGTCCCATTGACTCAGTAGCTAGTCTAACAGTATCCTCTACTGTCTTCAGTCCCATTGACTCAATAGCTAGTCTAACAGTATCCTCTACTGTCTTCTGTCCCATTGACTCAGTAGCTAGTCTAACAGTATCCTCTACTGTCTTCAGTCCCATTGACTCAGTAGCTAGTCTAACAGTATCCTCTACTGTCTTCAGTCCCATTGACTCAATAGCTAGTCTAACAGTATCCTCTACTGTCTTCAGTCCCATTGACTCAGTAGCTAGTCTAACAGTATCCTCTACTGTCTTCAGTCCCATTGACTCAGTAGCTAGTCTAACAGTATCCTCTACTGTCTTCAGTCCCATTGACTCAGTAGCTAGTCTAACAGTATCCTCTACTGTCTTCAGTCCCATTGACTCAGTAGCTAGTCTAACAGTATCCTCTACTGTCTTCAGTCCCATTGACTCAGTAGCTAGTCTAACAGTATCCTCTACTGTCTTCAGTCCCATTGACTCAGTAGCTAGTCTAACAGTATCCTCTACTGTCTTCTGTCCCATTGACTCAATAGCTAGTCTAACAGTATCCTCTACTGTCTTCTGTCCCATTGACTCAATAGCTAGTCTAACAGTATCCTCTACTGTCTTCAGTCCCATTGACTCAATAGTCTAACTCCTCTACTGTCTTCAGTCCCATTGACTCAATAGCTAGTCTAACAGTATCCTCTACTGTCTTCAGTCCCATTGACTCAGTAGCTAGCTAGTATCCTCTACTGTCTTCAGTATGACTCAGTAGCTAGTCTAACTGTCTTCAGTCCCATTGACTCAATAGCTAGTCTAACAGTATCCTCTACTGTCTTCAGTCCCATTGACTCAGTAGCTAGTCTAACAGTATCCTCTACTGTCTTCAGTCCCATTGACTCAGTAGCTAGTCTAACAGTATCCTCTAACAGTATCCTCTAGCTGTCTAACAGTATCCTCTACTGTCTTCATTGACTCAGTAGCTAGTCTAACAGTATCCTCTACTGTCTTCAGTCCCATTGACTCAGTAGCTAGTCTAACAGTATCCTCTACTGTCTTCAGTCCCATTGACTCAGTAGCTAGTCTAACAGTATCCTCTACTGTCTTCAGTCCCATTGACTCAGTAGCTAGTCTAACAGTATCCTCTACTGTCTTCAGTCCCATTGACTCAGTAGCTAGTCCCATTGACTCAGTAGCAGTATCCTCTACTGTCTTCAGTCCCATTGACTCAGTAGCTAGTCTAACAGTATCCTCTACTGTCTTCAGTCCCATTGACTCAGTAGCTAGTCTAACAGTATCCTCTACTGTCTTCAGTCCCATTGACTCAGTAGCTAGTCTAACAGTATCCTCTACTGTCTTCAGTCCCATTGACTCAGTAGCTAGGTGAACTGTATCCTCTACTGTCTTCAGTCCCATTGACTCAGTAGCTAGTCTAACAGTATCCTCTACTGTCTTCAGTCCCATTGACTCAGTAGCTAGTCTAACAGTATCCTCTACTGTCTTCACTGCTAGTCTAACAGTATCCTCTACTGTCTTCAGTCCCATTGACTCAGTAGCTAGTCTAACTGTATCCTCTACTGTCTTCAGTCCCATTGACTCAGTAGCTAGTCTAACAGTATCCTCTACTGTATTCAGTCCCATTGACTCAGTAGCTAGGTGAACTGTATCCTCTACTGTCTTCAGTCCCATTGACTCAGTAGCTAGTCTAACAGTATCCTCTACTGTCTTCAGTCCCATTGACTCAGTAGCTAGTCTAACAGTATCCTCTACTGTCTTCAGTCCCATTGACTTAGTAGCTAGTCTAACAGTATCCTCTACTGTCTTCAGTCCCATTGACTCAGTAGCTAGTCTAACAGTATCCTCTACTGTCTTCAGTCCCATTGACTCAGTAGCTAGTCTAACAGTATCCTCTACTGTCTTCAGTCCCAGCAGACTTTTCTGGATGGCAGCTACAGTGACATCACTCTGGAGGTGGACGTGCGGGCGTCACAGGTGCTAGATGTAAGCATGCATGGACCTCTTGCATCTGTTCAATCTCTTTTAATAGATACAACAACAAAAACGGTCACATTGTCATTGTTATCTAATTCCTAACCTTATCACAGGTAGGTTCAATTAAAAACAGGAGCCTGGAAAAATATCCTCTTTTTGTGGCAACAAATAACTTCTGTCACATAGTGGCTGTTATCTAGCCTACTGTGCAATCTCGGCATCGAGAAATCAAAGTCAATCAATCAAATGTATTTATAAAGCCCTTTTTACATCAGCAGTTGACACAAAGTGCTTTTACAGAAATCCTGCCTACAACCCCAAAGAGCAAGCAATGCAGATGTAGAACCACAATGCAGACGTAGAAACACAATACAGATGTAGAAACACAATACAGATGTAGAAACACAATGCAGACGTAGAAACACAATACAGATGTAGAAACACAATACAGATGTAGAACCACAATGTAGATGTAGAAACACAATACAGATGTAGAAACACAATGCAGACGTAGAAACACAATACAGATGTAGAAACACAATACAGATGTAGAACCACAATGTAGATGTAGAAACACAATGCAGACGTATGTAGAAACAAATCAGCTGCTCTGTAACATTTTAATGTCTGTCACTAGAGTCTATCTACCGTAGAATCCTATCACAGGTTCTATTAGAAAAGGGGAGCTGTATAAGAAGAATGATAAAACATCAGAGAAATCCTGTTTTCCCCACTGTAACCAGGTAACAGAGGTTTCCTGGACCATCACTGGTAAAGGCTCTGAGTTGAACCACAACCAGTGTCCCGGTGTTGGGGACACGTTTAACCCCTTCAACATGGAAGCTGGGGTGAGTTTATTCTCTCATGTTCACTCACAATACATCATGGTCCTTCTTCATGAAGTGTCTAGGATAGATCAGCATTCCTCCTCTGAGACACTTTGTGGATTAGGGCCCAGCACATCGCCATCATAGGACAATTTCCCCCACTATGTAGCGCTGATCTCTGCTTTATTCCAACTTTAAAGTTCCACTTGATCAGCAAGTCTTATGGAATCCAACGGAACTGTGTTTGATATTCCATCGAATCTTTGTCTTTGACAATGTCACAGTTGTTGGGTTTTGAGTTTGCAAGACAGGCGTTTCACTGTACTTATGCGTGTGACATTAAAACTTGAAACTACACCACAATCACAACCATATACTTCACATTGTTCTCATAACCAGAAGTGGAAGTGTTTGTTGGAATTGGTTTCAATAACATTAGAATGAGTAGAACAGTCATGGAACCTCTAACCCAGCCCTATTGACATGAATGGAGACTTCCCTTCTAGTAATTATATTTCTATGGTTGGTTCCGTCCTCTGCTCTGTTCTGTTCTCTCTCAGAACTCCAGTTGTTCCCGTGACAACGCTCTGAGTTGTGAGGTGGGAGACCTGACGACCAGACAGGGGACACTCAGCCTGACACACAGACAGCTTTACACCGACACCAGCATACAACTGGCTGGGGACTACACAGGTAACACACAAGCATGTACACACACACACGGAGAGACACACACACACACAGCACTGTAAGCTGGACCAGACAGAATACAGATGGCTGTACTCAGACACCAGCATACACATGTCAGGCGAGTACACAGGTAATAGACACACATTGTCTGTTCAGAAATCTAGACTCCTTTAGGATGCACATGAAACATAATATTGATGTGTTGTCATTGCACGCTCACCGAACTGCAATCCAAAATTGTTGCATCACATTGTTTCCCAAGAGAATCAAGTTTCGTGAGAAAAATGTCAACCACCTTCACTATTAGGGGATATGTCATGTGTGAAACAACAAATTCATTGAGGTGATAATATTCAAAGTATATTTCTGACTTTGGTGCTGTTGTTGATGTTGTTGTTGTAGTGGTCCACAGGACCCTGGTCCTGAGGAGAGGCAGTGATGTCTTGGCGTGTGCCGTCATTCTTCCAGAATCCCCCTGGGCAGAGCAGACCTTCCCCAACGTCATGTCTTTCAGCAGGTGGGTGTGATTGGGTATTAAACCACCTGTGAATTCAAGACTGTGTTAGCCCATTAAGCTAAGACCTACAGGCGTTCGTGTTGGGAGCCAATATGTGAGACTGAGCGGGTATTAAACCGTGGAACTGGAGAGGGAATGAGGAAGTGAATGTTACATGTAATTAGACTTGAGTACCTGGCACTTACATGTATGGGGAATATTTCAACCATCAAGGAAACACCAGTATTATCTTGCTCTGTGGAAAGGGTTCTACATAGAACCCAAAAGGGTTCTAACTGGAACCCAAAAGGGTTCTACAAAGGGTTCTCCTATGGGGACAGCCGAAGAACCCTTTTAGATTCTAGATAGCACCTTTTTTTAAAGAGTGTATTCTCACCACCTCCTCAGGTGCCACACCTGTATAAGACGATGGAGGATTCATTGACAACAATGTGACACAACTCATTGATCATTTCCTCATAAAGGGTTTGGCCCAGTGCCAATAGTCGTACCAAGAAAACAATACAACCATATCTCATTTACATGATAATACACCATCACTAATCCTGAATTATGGGATGACAGTACATCATCATCAATTCATATACGTCGAGTGTACAAAACATTAGGAACACATTCTCTATCCATGATCGACTGACCAGGTGAATTCAGGTGAAAGCTGCAGTATGATCCCTTAATGATGTCACTTGTTAAATCCACTTCAATCAGTATAGATGAAGGGGAGGATACAGGTTAAAGAAGGATTTTTATGCCTTGAGACATTTGAGACATGGATCGTGTGTTTCATTCAGAGGATGGATGAGCAAGACAACATATTTAGGTGCCTTTGAACAGGGTATGATTGTAGGTGCCAGGCATATTGGTTTGAGTCAAGAACTGCAACGCTGCTGGGTTTTTCACGCTCAACAGTTTCTCGTGTGTATCAAGAAGGGTCCACCACCCAAAGGACATACAGCCAACTTGACACAGCGGTGGAAAACAATGGAATCAACATTGGCCAGCATACTGTTCTTAATGTTTTGTATACTCAATATCACACAGATGGGTTGTCATGTGCCTTTTACTGATGGAGTGACTTCCGTCAACTCTATAGTAGGCCTGATTGGTAGAGTGCTGCAGAGATGGTTGTCCTTCTGGAAGGTTCTCCCATCTCCACAGAGGAACTCTGGAGCTCTGTCAGAGTGAACATCGGGTTCTTGGTTACCTCCCTGACCAAGGCCCTTCTCCCCCGATGGCTCAGTTTGTTCAGGCGACCAGCTGTAGGAAGAGTCTTGGTGGTTCCAAACTTCTTCCATTTAAGAATGATGGAGGCGACTGTGTTCTTGGAGACCTTCAATGCTGCAGAAATATTTTGGTACCCTTCCCCAGATTTGTGCATCAACACAACCCTGTCTCAGAGCTCTATGGACAATTCCTTCGACCTCATGGCTTGGTTTTTGCTCTGACATGCACTGTCAACAGTGGGACTTTATATAGACAGGTGTGTGCCTTTCCAAATCATGTCCAATCAATTGAATTTACCACAGGTGGACTCCAATCAAGTTGTAGAAACATCTCAAAGATGATCAATGGAAACAGGATGCACCTGAGCTCAATTTCGAGTCTCATAGCAAAGGGTCTGAATACTTATGTAAATAAGGTATTTCAGTTTTTAATATTTAATAAATTAGCAAACATTTATAAAACATGTTTTCACTTTGTCATTATGGGTTATTGTGTGTAGATTGATGAGGGAAAAAACATGTTTATTCAAAATGTGAAAAGTACAGGGGTCTGAATACTTTCTGAATGCTCTGTATATATGACAGGATGTTGATTACACCTTAATTGGGGAGAACGGGATCGTGATAATGACTGGAGCGGAATCAGTGGAATGGTACCATATACATAAAACACGTGGTTTCCATGGTTTCCAGGTGTTTGATGCCATTCCATTTGCTCCGTTCCATTATTATGCAGCCTCTGTATGTATGTATGTATGTATGTATGTACAGTGCCTTGCGAAAGTATTCGGCCCCCTTGAACTTTGCGACCTTTTGCCACATTTCAGGCTTCAAACATAAAGATATAAAACTGTATTTTTTTGTGAAGAATCAACAACAAGTGGGACACAATCATGAAGTGGAACGACATTTATTGGATATTTCAAACTTTTTTAACAAATCAAAAACTGAAAAATTGGGCGTGCAAAATTATTCAGCCCCTTTACTTTCAGTGCAGCAAACTCTCTCCAGAAGTTCAGTGAGGATCTCTGAATGATCCAATGTTGACCTAAATGACTAATGATGATAAATACAATCCACCTGTGTGTAATCAAGTCTCCGTATAAATGCACCTGCACTGTGATAGTCTCAGAGTTCCGTTAAAAGCGCAGAGAGCATCATGAAGAACAAGGAACACACCAGGCAGTTTCCGAGATACTGTTGTGAAGAAGTTTAAAGCCGGATTTGGATACAAAAAGATTTCCCAAGCTTTAAACATCCCAAGGAGCACTGTGCAAGCGATAATATTGAAATGGAAGGAGTATCAGATCACTGCAAATCTACCAAGACCTGGCCGTCCCTCTAAACTTTCAGCTCATACAAGGAGAAGACTGATCAGAGATGCAGCCAAGAGGCCCATGATCACTCTGGATGAACTGCAGAGATCTACAGCTGAGGTGGGAGACTCTGTCCATAGGACAACAATCAGTCGTATATTGCACAAATCTGGCCTTTATGGAAGAGTGGCAAGAAGAAAGCCATTTCTTAAAGATATCCATAAAAGTGTTGTTTAAAGTTTGCCACAAGCCACCTGGGAGACACACCAAACATGTGGAAGAAGGTGCTCTGGTCAGATGAAACCAAAATTGAACTTTTTAGCAACAATGCAAAACGTTATGTTTGGCGTAAAAGCAACACAGCTCATCACCCTGAACACACCATCCCCACTGTCAAACATGGTGGTGGCAGCATCATGGTTTGGGCCTGCTTTTCTTCAGCAGGGACAGGGAAGATGGTTAAAATTGATGGGAAGATGGATGGAGCCAAATACAGGACCATTCTGGAAGAAAACCTGATGGAGTCTGCAAAAGACCTGAGACTGGGACGGAGATTTGTCTTCCAACAAGACAATGATCGAAAACATAAAGCAAAATCTACAATGGAATGGTTCAAAAATAAACATATCCAGGTGTTGGAATGGCCAAGTCAAAGTCCAGACCTGAATCCAATCGAGAATCTGTGGAAAGAACTGAAAACTGCTGTTCACAAATGCTCTCCATCCAACCTCACTGAGCTCGAGCTGTTTTGCAAGGAGGAATGGGAAAAAAATTCAGTCTCTCGATGTGCAAAACTGATAGAGACATACCCCAAGCGACTTATAGCTGTAATCGCAGCAAAAGGTGGCGCTACAAAGTATTAACTTAAGGGGGCTGAATAATTTTGCACGCCCAATTTTTCAGTTTTTGATTTGTTCAAATTTTTTGAAATATCCAATAAATGTCGTTCCACTTCATGATTGTGTCCCACTTGTTGTTGATTCTTCACAAAAAAATACAGTTTTATATCTTTATGTTTGAAGCCTGAAATGTGGCAAAAGGTTGCAAAGTTCAAGGGGGCCGAATACTTTCGCAAGGCACTGTATGTAGTCAAAATTGTATATTTTCCAAACAAATTATAAAAACAATAATACAAATTGTCTATTGTTCATTTTTCTCTCCAGATTTGACTTCCGCAGTAGGGTGGCAGATGTCCTAGAGGTGAACATGTCCAGGGTCACCATCCTTCCAGGGTCTCCTCTGGCCACAGTGGACGGACCGTGCCAGAAAGTCAGCTTCCTTGTCTCAGGTACAGCCAGTAATAGAATGCTGTATGTGAATGGGTACAGCACAGTGATTCACAATATTCTCTGATCAAAGAAGGAAAAATAAGAAACATTTTATGTCTCGGAATTACGGAGGCAGTGGCACTTAAGACACATGTAAAACATTACATTTGTAATTCTTGTCTGTGCCCATGCAATTATCAGCTTCCTTATCTCTGGTACAGCTGATGACATACAGAAGTATATTGTTTGTCTATGGTTCAGTGCAATGATGCCCAATATTCCTTTATCAAAATCTGCCTGAAAGCGTGTTCCCTTTGAATTTCTATATTGTTCAAAAGTTACATTCTTTCCAAATAAGACACAGACAAATGTTCCAGCACAAACACTGATAATTATGGCAAAGTCAAAACATTACAGAATTCATTATTGTCTGTGCCCATGATAATATATCAAGTCCCCTCTCCTGACCCTAAAACTGAACGGGGAGTGGTGTCATGTAAGGTGTAAAAAGGAAGTGGGTGGGTTGTGCTGATGAATCAGATCAGCCTATAACATCTGACAGTGCATGTGGGGGAATTGTTTTAACAATAACAATAAAGTGTAAAGTCCCAGTGCAGTCGAAAAGTGATATTCCCGTGTTTTACAATATATATTTTTCCTCACCATGAGGTTAAAATGTAATTATGATAATCCTCTTTTAATGTAAGAGCTGTTTGAAAAGACAGCCTGAAATTCTTGCCTGTTTTAGTGGGATGACGCTTTAGCCTGCCTGGTGATATCACCAGGTGGTAAATTAATTAATAGACCAATAAGAAGGAGAGTTCCAAATCTTTCTGCCAATAACAGCTAATTTTCAGTTTTCAGCTCCTCACTCAGACCACTCCCAGACAGTCCTAGCAAAATTCTAGTTTGAGAAATTGCTCTTTGCTATTTTTGACCATTTTAAATCACAGCAAGGTACTTAATTGTTACCCAGAAATGATTTGATATTGAGCTAAAACGGCTGCATTGGAGCTTTAAGCACTTGTGAGGGAGATCCCCTAGAGCTTATAGTCTAAGAGCCTACAGCATCTTCAGAAAAACAATAAAGTATCTTCCTCAGTGAGTCATTGAAAGTAGTGAGAAGCTAGTCACCCATATTCAGAAGTGGTTTCAGGACAGGTTCACTGCAGAGGTGTTGAAGCGATGACAGCAATTCCAGTAAGAATGACAGCTACTGCACATTGTTGTCCCTCATTTTAAGGTAAATGTCAGTTCAAGTCAAATACTAACAGTGACAATACAGCGTAGGTCTATCACCAGTCTAACGTTATATTGGAAAGGTCAAATCAATTGTTATTGGTCACATACAGATGTTAGCAGATGTTATTGCGAGTGTAGCGAAATGCTTGTGCTTCTAGTTCCGACAGTGCGGCAATATCTAACAAGTAATCTAACAATTCCCCAACAACTACCTAATACACACAAATATAAGTAAAGGAATTGAATAGAATATATACATATACATTTTTGGATGAGCAATGACTGAGCAGCATAGGCAAGATGCAATTGATGGTATAAAATACAGTATATACATATGAGATGAGTAATGCAAGATATGTAAACATTATTAAAGTGGCATTATTAAAGTGACTAGTGATGCATTTATTAAAGTGGCAAATGATTTCAAGTCTGTATGTAGGCAGCAGCCTTTCTGAGGTTAGTGATGGCTGTTTAACAGTCTGATGGCCTTGAGATAGAAGCTATTTTTTAGTCTCTCGGTCCCAACTTTGATGCACCTGTACTGACCTCGCCTTCTGGTTGGTAGCGGGGTGAACAGGCAGTGGCTCGGGTGGTTGTTGTCCTTGATGATCTTTTTGGCCTTCCTGTTACATCGGGTGCTGATGCGTTGTGCAAACCGCACCACCCTCTGGAGAGCCCTGCTGTGGTTGTGGACGGAGCAGTTGCCGTACCAGGCAGTGATACAGCCCGACAGGATGCTCTCAATTGTGCATCTGTAAAAGTTTGTGAGGGTTTTTGGTGACAAGCCAAATTTCTTCAGCCTCCTGAAGTGCAAGATCATCTCCTTTGTTTTGTTGACGTTGGGTGAGAGGTTGTTTTCCTGACACCACACTCCGAGTGCCGGCATCTCCTCCATATAGGCTGTCTCGTCATTGTTGGTAATCAAGCCTACTACTGTTGTGCCGTCTGCAAACTTGATGATTGAGTTGGAGGCGTGCATGGCCACACAGTCATGGGTGAACAGGGAGTACAGGAGGGGGCTGAGCACGGACCCTTGTGGGGCCCCAATGTTGAGGATCAGCGAAGTGTTTGCTGCCTTCACCACCTGGGAGCGGCCCGTCAGGAAGTGCAGGACCCAATTGCACAGGGCGGGGGTTGAGACCCAGGGTTAATGATGAGCTTGGAGGGTACTATGATGTTGAATGCTGAGCTGTAGTCAATGGCTTACATAGGTATTCCTCTTGTCCAGATGGGATAGGGCGGTGTGCAGTGTGATGGCGATTGCATCGTCTGTAGACCTATTGAGGCGATACACAAATTGAAGTGGGTCTAGGGTGACAGGTAAGGTGGAGGTGATATGATCCTTGACTAGTCTCTCAAAACACTTCATGATGACAGAAGTGAGTACTACGGGGCAATAGTAATTTAGTTCAGTTACCTTTGCCTTCTTGGGTACAAGTATAATGGTGGCCCTCTTGAAGCATATGGAGACAGCATACTGGGATAGGGAGAGATTGAATATGTCCGTAAACACATCAGCCAGCTGGTCTGCGCATGCTCTGAGGACGCTGCTAGGGATGCCGTCTGGGCCGGCAGCCTTGCGAGGGTTAACTCGTTTAAATGTCTTACTCACGTCAGCCACAGAGAAGGAGAGCCCACAGTCCTTGGTAGGGTGCCGTGTCTGTGGCACTGTATTATCCTCAAAGTGGGCAAAGAAGGTGTTTAGGTGTGTGTGTGTGTGTGTGTGTATTTACATATTTAGAAATCTATGTTGGAATCTAGTTTCTTGGAGGCCATGACACACTACATTAGTCAAAAGCATTCACCTGGAATGTAGTAAACCTATTGTTTACATCCGACACGTTATAATTATGTTGTCTGAGTAATTGAACATCACACCACTTATATAGTTGTCTTTGTCATTAAAGTGTCACAACTGACAGTCAGGTAGAGAGGGAATGGAGGTGCTGAAACACGAGCTGTGGGTGTTGGTGAGTGGAGGAATGCCTTTTTGAAGAATGAGGAGGTAGGCTGTAGAGGTCGACCAATTATGATTTTTCAATACCGATACCGACTATTGGAGGACCAAAAAAAGCCGATACCGATTAATCAGACGATTTTTAAAATTTATTTGTAATAATGACAATCACAACAATACTGTATGAACACTTATTTTAACTTAATATAATACATGAATAAAATCAATTTAGCCTCAAATAAATAATGAAACATGTTCAATTTGGTTTAAATAATGCAAAAACACAAGAAAGTAAAAGTGCAATATGTGCCATGAAAAAAGCGAATGTTTAAGTTCCTTGCTCAGAACATGAGAACATATGAAAGTTGGTGGTTCCTTTTAACGTGAGTCTTCAATATTCCCCGGTAAGAAGTTTTAGGTTGTAGTTATTATAGGAATTATAGGACTATTTCCCTCTATACCATTTGTATTTCATATACCTTTGACTATTGGTTGTTCTAATAGGCACTTTAGTATTGCCAGTGAAACAGTATAGCTTCCGTCCCTCTCCTCGCTCCTCCCTGGGCTCGAACCAGCAACACAACGACAACAGCCACCCTCAACTGCTCCAGGTCTGAGAGCGAGTGACGTTTGAAACGCTATTAGCGCGCACCCCGCTAACTAGCTAGCCATTTCATATCAGTTACACCAGCCTAATCTTGGGAGTTGATAGGTTTGAAGTCATAAACAGCGCAATGCTTGACGCACAACGAAGAGCTGCTGGCAAAACGCATGAAAGTTCTGTTTGAATGAATGCTTACTGCTGCCTACCACCGCTCAGTCAGACTGCTCTATCAAATCATAGACTTAGTTATAACATAATAATACACAGAAATACGAGCCTTAGGTCATTAATATGGTCGAATCCAGAAACTATCATCTTGAAAACAAGACGTTTATTCTTTCAGTGAAATACGGAACCGTTCCGTATTTTATCTAAGGGGTGGCATCCATTAGTCTAAATATTCCTGTTACATTGCACAACCTTCAATGTTATGTCATAATTACGTAAAATTCTGGCAAATTAGGCGGCCCAAACTGTTGCATATACACTGACTCTGCGTGCAATGAACGCAAGAGAAGTGACACAATTTCACCTGGTTAATATTGCCTGCTAACCTGGATTTATTTTAGCTAAATATGCAGGTTTAAAAATATATACTTCTGTGTATTGATTTTAAGAAAGGCATTGATGTTCATGGTTAGGTACACATTGGAGCAACGATACACACTGCATCGATTATATGCAATGCAGGACACGCTAGATAAACTAGTAATATCATCAACCATGTGTAGTTAACTAGTGATTATGATTGTTTGATTGTTTTTTATAAAATAAGTTTAATGCTAGCTAGCAACTTACCTTGGCTTACTGCATTCGCGTAACAGGCAGTCTCCTTGTGGAGTGCAATGAGAGGCAGGTGGCTAGAGCGTTGGTGTCACGTCCTGACCTTAGTTCCTTTTTTTATGTCTCTATTTTGGTTTGGTCAGGGCATAGGTTCGGGTGGGCATTCTATGTTTTGTATTTCTGGGTTTGGCCTGGTATGGTTCCCAATCAGAGGCAGCTGTCTATTGTTGTCTCTGATTGAGAACCATACTTAGGTAGCCTGTTCCCACTTGTGTTTGTGGGTAGTTGTTTTCTGTCTCTGCACCAGACAGAACTCTTTCGTGTTGGTCTATTTTTGTTATTTTGTCTTAGTGTTCTGAGTTAAAATAAATATTAACATGGACACGTGCCACGCTGTATTTTGGTCCGATCTTGACTACTCTTCCTCAGACGAAGAGGAGAATCGTTACAGTTGGACTAGTTAACTGTAAGGCTGCAAGATTGAATTCCCTGAGCTGACAAGGTGAAAATCTGTTGTTCTGCCCCTGAACGAGGCAATTAACCCACCATTCCTAGGCCGTCATTGAAAATAAGAATGTGTTCTTAACTGACTTGCCTAGTTAAATAAAGATTAAATAAAGGTGTAAAAAATTTAAAAAATTAAAAAGTGGCCAAATCGGTGTCCAAAAATACAGATTTCCGATTGTTATGAAAGCTTGAAATCGTCCCTAATTAATCGGCCATTCCGATTAA
Organism: Oncorhynchus tshawytscha; assembly: GCF_018296145.1. Taxonomy (NCBI): domain Eukaryota; kingdom Metazoa; phylum Chordata; class Actinopteri; order Salmoniformes; family Salmonidae; genus Oncorhynchus; species Oncorhynchus tshawytscha. The sequence goes on from NC_056430.1 coordinate 74,085,202, forward strand.
TCGGTCGACCTCTAGTAGGCTGCTCACAGATGGTTTGAAGGACACAGATTAAGCCTTGTATAATGGAGAAAAACAACTCCTCCTCATGCTACAGAGCAATTACCAGGGTTTTTGTGTGTCGTTTTCAATGAACTGTCAAATCGTGGGAGTCTGTGTAGATGCTATGCTAGGTGTTGATTCTTCCCTCCATTAAGCTTTGTTGTTTTCTCAGCCCTTGTGTGAGAGCTACTCAGATATAGTTGCGTTCCAAAGGCACCCTATTCCCTACATAGTGCACTACTTTTAACAGAACCCTAATGTCCCTGATCAAAAGTAGTGCACTAAGTAGCTAGCTGCTCAGGCCTCTGTGTCTGTCCAGACAATGAATAATTCTGCCCATTCAAAAGCCTTACAAAACCTAGAAAAACTGCTGGGTAACCTGATGCAGGAGTTAAGTGTCTGGCTATTCTCTATAGTGTACTACTTTTGACCAAAGTCCTATGCACCCTGGTCAAAAGTAGTGCACTAAGTAGGGAATAGGGTGCCCTTTGGGATGCAGCCTGTGTCCCCCTCCAAGTTGTCTGTCCCAGTAGGACAGAGGAGAGCAGTGTATGGAGAAGTGGTACCACAGTATAGCACAGACAGGATGGCCTTTATGACATCAGAAGAACACAGTGGAACGTTCTCAGTCTAGGGCTGCCCGATGAAGACATACAGAGTTGTGAATGATAACTATCTTAGTGAAAAAAACAGTTTTTCCTTGATCTGGGTACTCAGACTAGGCTGTATATGTATTTATTGAGTCATACTGAGACAATAAATTACAGAAAATACACACATGAAAATATAAATACCAAATGCAAGCATAAAGAAAAACACGGTCATAAAAAACAAAGACATTCATCAGTAATAAGGTCCTCAATCATCTTTCTGAATGGACCTAGAGGCACCAGAACATCACATTCATCAGTAATAAGTTCCTCAATCAGCTTTCTGAATGGACCTAGAGGCACCAGCACATCACATTCATCAGTAATAAGGTCCTCAATCAGCTTTCTGAATGGACCTAGAGGCACCAGAACTTCACATTTAACATTTTGAAGATTGTTCCACAAATAATGTGCAAGAAAACTAAAGCTGATTTACCTAACTCTGAGAGACCACAGGAATTGACAGAGTTAGTCATCCCTGAGCCCGGGTGTGGTAGCTAGTATGACTACAGTTAAGTAATGATGTTAGGAACAGTGGAACTTTTTGTAAAAGGGCTTCATAAATGAAAACATAGCAATGTATCAACCTACGTAACATCAAAGAGGGCCAACCAACTTTCTGACAGAGAATGCATGATATACCATCCAAGCTTTCACAGACTCCAAAACAATCTTTACACAATATTCTTAGTTTAGGGAAGCCTGATGAAGACATTACAGGGCAAAATAAAGTGGCAATAACATTGTAATAATACTGTGGTAACTCAATTCTACATACTACTGTGACTTTTAATAACCAATAACCCTGTTGACTTTCAGGGGAGGTGAGTACGGACAAGATGAACTCTATCAAAGACAGTGAGAAGATGGGCATCTTCAAGCAGACAGAAGGTTGCTCAAGTAAGTACACCACTGACTCACACACCCACCCACACACACCCACCCACCTACACACACCCACCCACCCACACACACCCAATACAGTAGGTGTGATAGTGTATAACTTAACAGAAACATACAAATAAACCTTACTGTGTAGACGTATTAATGTAATACAATCTTTCATCTCAATGTTCATTTAAACAGGAAGTTCTGGACAACTGCTGGAGCCTGGGAGATATCTGGTGATGTTGACGATAGCTGCAGCCTACTTCCTACACTCTCTGATCCAGCAGTAGTTTATACTGTAGATCTAGGTTTGCATCCCAAATGGCACCCTATTCCCCATATAGTGCACTACTTCTGACCAGAGACTTAAATATATATATATATGTATTTCACCTTTATTTAACCAGGTAAGCCAGTTGAGAACAAGCTCTCATTTACAACTGCGACCTGGCCAAGTTAAAGCAAGGCAGTGCGACACAAACAACTAAACAGAGTTACGCATGGAATAAACAAACGTACAGTCAATAACACAATAGAACAAATATATATACATTGTGTGCAAATGAGGTAAGATTAGGGAGGTAAGGCAATAAATAGGCTGTAGTGGCGAAGTAATTACAATTTAGCAGGTAAACTGGAGTGATAGATGTGCAGAAAATGAATCTGCAAGTAGAGATACAGGGGTGCAAAGGAGCAAAAAAAATCAAAAATAACAATATGGGGATGAGGTAGTTGGATGGGCTATTTACAGATGAGCTATGTACAGGTGCAATGATCTGTGAGCTGATCTGACAGCTGATGCTTAAAGTTAGTGAGGGAGATATGAGTCTCCAGCTTCAGTGATTTTTAAAATTCATTCCAGTCATTGGCAGCAGAGAACTGGAAGGAAAGGCAGCCAAAGGTGGAATTGACTTTGTTGGTGACCAATGAAGTATACCTGCTGGAGCGCATGCTACAGGTGGGTGCTGCTATGGTGACCTGTGAGCTAAGATAAGGCGGGGCTTTACCTAGCAAAGACTTGGGCTTTGGTCAAAAGTAGTGCACTATATAGGGAATAGGGTGCCATTTGGGCATAGCCCTAACCCTCACTTTGAATCAACACTGGAACTGTCAAATATTCCTATTTTCTAAACTGCAATGAAGTCTATATTTTGATGATCTTTTTGTCATTGGTCTGAATGGTGTGGGTTTGAATTTGCTCTTGAAGCAAGCATTTTTTTGTTTATTCGTTTTTTATCCTAGATATAAAAAATATATATACTTTAGATGCCAACTAAATGCCAACTTCCTGTACTATATTGTAAATATTCCACATTTGGGTAAATATGACTGAGTATACTGTTTCAGCCCAATATCCAGAACATCAAAGCAAACGTAATAGAGCAACAATTGTTCATTGTCCTTCCCTATCCAATTACTGTATCAAAAATGCAATTTGAAGGAAAGAGATGCTGTAAATGTTTGCAAATGTGTCCCATTGTATGTATGCATTGTTTTCTCATGTATTAATGTATTAAACTGCCACATTCCCATTTAAGGTGAATTTCGAAGTCTTGCATATATGTTTTTATTGAGTAACCATAAAAATAATATGTGATGATTGAAAACATCTATTTGGATAAATACGAATTATTGAAAACGTGACATTTCTATAGGCCTTTTGCTCCTATTCAGGGACGTGGTCTACATACTGTTTCATACATGTTGCTGTTTACTTGAGCCGCTGTATTTTGAATTAAAGGGAGGCGAGTCTCATCTCCGTGTGGTTATTGGAAGAAGCTCGTGTCACGTGACCAGAAACGTCAAGGATTCAATGGCAGCCTACTGTTTTGTAAATTAACACAAGGGACAGCTGCATAAAATAGTGTTTTAAACGACACAATTGAATTTCTAAGGTAAATGTACAATTTAACGTTATCTTATTAAACTGACATGGTGTTAACAAACTTTCTATCGGGGGTTCAGTTGCCCGATGCAAGAAAGCAATGAATAGAGAATATCGTGTGGTTGTAATGTGGAAGACGCTCGCGTGCTACATGCTACTCGCGTAGCCCCATTAATGTTGTCTAGCTAGCAAGATAGGCAAAGCCCACGAATATTTTTTTGTAGAAAATATATGTATAATGTGTTACCTACTACAGCTATGAACAACGTGTGACTCATACTCTAATGAAATATATACAATATTGGCTAAGAAATTCGTATTATTTTGCTCAAAGTAACTTTTCCATTGAATATCCCCCACAGTAAACTGATGAAATGCCACACCTATCCCAACTGCGACAAAATAACTGCATTGAATTAACACAATTATGCCAGTTGGAATCATTCAATTAGCAATTTAATTAGCTCACCAGTTTCCCACCACTTGTTGCCAGCGAACTTCCCACATAATTGTTCTCAAATGGTAAACAACATCGCATGTAGGTTTCAGCCAATCCGTGAGTTCGGCGGTGGCTTTGTTGAGGCGATTGGATGACGCCCATTCTGGCATCGATGAATAAAACTACCCCATCAATAATATGGGATGATTTTATTCCTTTAACGGCCTGAAATGAAACCACTGATATTATCCATTATATACCTTACAGTATGTCAAATCTTTCAAAATCACGATCTCACGAAATGCCTTTTTGTAGATGGGTTTCTTAGACCTTGATGCATGATCAAAGTATACTGTATAAAGGCAGCATTCAGGCCTAAGGGTAATTGAATAGTTTGCAATTGCAGCAAAGATAATAATCATAATCTGTTAATATTTAACCCTAAGTTTGTCTGAGTCAGCAAGGTTAAAGATCCAGGTGCAGACTAAGACTTTGAGCCCCACGTTAACAGGCTGTTTGTCAGATATCTCATAGACTGCTGAAGACGACATGGGCTCAGGTAATTGCATTATTAATAGTCTGAGTTCACAATAATGAATAACATATATGTTTAGTTTGTTCGGTATGTTAAACGAAGCGTTTATGTTATTATTGCTTATCATTTTGTAGGAGGTCGATTCTAGTTTAGACTATACATGGTCCACTTCTGGCACCAAGGTAACGAAACCGGCACCTTCTGGCCCGTAGCCCCACGGAATTCAACTGTGTCACAAAAGCATGCTCCAATGGTAAAGTCGATATAAACCAGGGTCGTTCCAGTTGTATTACACTGCTGTGTGTAGTCTAGTTCTGAGGGAGCATCTTTAACCATGGTGTGCCTGTTCAGTTACTCTATCGTGGTTTAAACCCCTGTATCTGTGGAGGTAAAACTGTGACTGAAACTAACTAACCTACTCGAGAGGGGAGGCAGGAGCATACTGTAACTGTGGATCCCTCCGGAGTCCCATTCTTGGGCTGCCTGTTCAGTTCGTCTGTTATGGCTTTACCGCCTGTATATCTCTCCCTAGACGCTGCCATGTCTCCCAAGATCACGGTGGAGCTGCTGCGGCAGCTACGGCAAGCCATGAGGAACACCAAGTACATTGCTGAGCCCATCCAGGCCTACATTGTCCCCTCTGGAGACGCACACCAGGTACTGAACACACACACACGGTCGCACGCACGCAAGAACACACACACACACACACACACACACAGAATTACTAATTAGAAATAATGAACAATAGTGAGTATAAGTCTGCCTGACCTCTAGTAATGGACAATGTGACTTTCTAGCAGGGTCCTCTCCATCTCCACATCTTTCACTCTACTCTTTCTTTCTCTCTCTCTCTCTAAACCTCATCCCTCCCTTACACCCCCCCTCTCTCTCTCTCTCTCTCTCTGGTCTTGAGTCGTGATGTGAAGAGGGGAATAATTAAGATGTTATAATAACTGCTAGGGGACCACTTATACCTGATTACTGCTGGATCTGATCTCTCTCTCTCTCTCTCTCTCTCGTTACAGAGTGAATACATCGCACCATGTGACTGCAGACGTGAATTCATCTGTGGCTTCAATGGCTCCGCAGGTATTGTGTGTGTTTGTGTCAGGATCTAGTTCCCTTGTTATAAAGGAGGCTGATATGGCGAGAACACCAGTGAATACACAGACAAACTTATCTCAGCCTTTATTCATGTCAGACCAGATGAAATCAACACTTCATACAATACCAGGAAAGTTGTATTGTCATTTCCCATAAATGCACACCTTGATTATAACAGTGAACTTATACGCCCTAAGAAAGAACAGGGCATCTGTAAACAATATAGACAGACATTTGCTTGTATTGAATTAGGGTCAGAGATTGGACACGTTGATAATAAAATGAAATCAGGCCATAGAAACAGGACAGTTCTGTAGCCTTGCTTGACAACCTTTGAACAGTAGCATAGTGACAACTAAAGACATGACTAAGAATCAGCTATTAAGACGACGTGTCTCCAGGCACGTCCATAGTAACAGAGAACAGATATGTAGCCTTGATTGATTGATTGATGACATGTCTCCAGGCACGGCCATAGTAACAGAGAACAGATATGTAGCCTTGATTGATTGATGACATGTCTCCAGGCACGGCCATAGTAACAGAGAAGCATGCGGCCATGTGGACAGACGGACGGTATTTCCTCCAGGCCAGCCAGCAGATGGACAACAACTGGACCCTCATGAAGATGGGTAAACAACAACAACAACACTCTTAGTTCTTGAATGGATATGGCATCTGAAGACACCTAGTTGAAGCTAGTATAAGTGGAAGTTGGTTTCTTCTGCAGCTAAAGTTAACTTTAAAGCAAATGCACTTAACCACTTTAGTATAGATTGGCCGATGCTTCTCTTGATAAGACATCCTACACATGGGACCGTCGACTCTGTTGTGAGATGTGTCAGTATTTTCTGGCTCATTGCGGGTGTTTCCTGTCACCAGGTCTGAAGGAGACACTTAGCCAGGAGGACTGGCTGATCAGTGTGCTGCCTGAGAACTCGACAGTAGGAGTGGACCCCTGGATCATTGCTGCTGGTCCGTGGAGTTCCACATCTCTTACGTCGTACACAGTAACACAGTGATAATGGTGTAGCACATGTTGTGTACTATACTTCCAGTGCTAAGTATCTACCATTTTGGTGCTGACTATGGTTACATGACCTGTCTGTTGTTCCATCCAGACCAGTGGAAGAACATGTCTAAGGCCCTGGCCAGTGCAGGTCACTCCCTGGTGGCTGTTCAGGACAACCTGATAGATGCCATCTGGATGGACCGTCCAACCAGACCCTCCACTCAGCTCCTCACCCTGGGCCTGGGGTTCACGGGTCGGTAGTACCGCTTGGAACCATTATTGACCTATTCAACATTCTAGAGGTGTTATGTATCCTATCCTGTGATTGGTTGAAAGGTAGTAGCTGTACATGTGTGTACAATGTCTTTGATACTTCTTCCTCATCAATGGTTCACAGTTAATCCAGGTCCTCCTCTGTTCCAGGTCTGACCTGGCAGGACAAGATGACCGCTCTGAGATCCAAGATGGCCGAGAGGAAGATCTCTTGGTTCGTTGCCACGGCGCTGGATGAGATTGCATGTATGATTCCCTTTATACTGATATAGTTACTATAACACAGCACAGAGACATTTTTCCTATATAATTCACCCTAAACAGTCGTTGGAATTACCATATAAAATATCACCAACTCACTAACCCTGGTCATGTCGAGTTACAGGGTGCACAGGCTTTCGTTCCAACCCAGCACTAGCACACCTGATTCAACACATTTTTATTTAACTAGGCAAGTCAGTTAAGAGCAAATTATTATTTACAATGACGGCCTAATCAAATGTCTTGATTGAAGAGTAGTTGATGGGTTGAATCAGGTGTGTTAGTGCTGGAACAAACGTCTGCCCAACCAGTAGACCTACAGGACTTTATTGAATGACCTCACCAAACATTTAGGTTGCATAACCCTGTGAGGTAGACACGACACCCTCTGATCACGATCCAAGAACCCTGAGGCTGTACGGGTGTCCCTGTAGATGCCTGTCTGAGCACCTCGTTAGCTGGCCCTAACGAGCCTATAGAGCTCTCAGAGCTGATTGGCTGGCCAGAGTGTTTGTGTTAATTAGGGAGGACAATGTTGATGTTGATTGCAGTCGTCCAGTCACTTTTAGACTAATGTGTCTAACTGAGGGGGTTTGTCTGGGCTTCTTCCCTAGAGGGTGAGGAGGGTAACCTCATCATAATAAAAATACAATTATTAATAATAATAATAATGATTAGGATCATATTAATAATAATGATTAGGATCATATTAATAATAATAATAACAGTGCTAGCTCATTTATTTTTAGCAAAAGACACATTTTTAAATAGCTGTTTACAAGATTCAAACCACTGTACATAAAAATCCAAATCACATTTGATTTGTCACATGTGCCGAATACAACAGGTGTAGTAGACCTTACAATGAAATGCTTGAATTTGTTGAAGGAGAACAGGAAAAATCGTTCCCACCAAACAGGTGTAAAGTGGTAGTGTGTTTTAACTGTGTTGCTCTTCCCAGGGCTGTTCAACCTCCGTGGCTCTGACATCGAGTACAACCCTGTTTTCTTTGCGTACGCCATCGTTGGAATGAACACAATCAGGTAAATGCACCTAAATCCTAAAAGCACCTTAATGAATCTAAAATAAAAACACTTTACTTTCTTTCCCGACTGTCCTTTCTCTGACACAGTATAGAATGCACAGCATACTTTGATCTCCCATGAGAAGTAGGTCATGAATCTGACCTCTGACCCCACCTAGGCTCTTCATGGACATCAAGCGTCTGGCCGTGCCGACGGTGAGGGAGCACCTTCAGCTGGACACGCCCTCCAAGGTGGAGCTTAGCATCCAGACTGCCCCCTATGAGTCTGTGTTCACAGAGCTGCAGGCTGTGTGTGCCTCCCTGGGGCCCAAGGAGAAGGTGTGGATCAGCGACAAAGCCAGCTGCGCCCTCACGCAGGTCATCCCCAAGGTGAGAGAGTGCGACTGTGTAATTCCTGACACAAAATGGCTGTAGTGGGTGCTCATGCAGGTTATTCCCAAGGTGAGAGAGTACAACTGTGTAGTCAGGCACAAAATGACCACTGTGCATGGCTGTGTCACATTGGTAGAATGAGTGGGATGGGGATGAGTTACCCCCAAACAATGTAAAGTACTTTTGTTAATAAACTCAGCAAAAATAGAAACGTCCTCTCACTGTCAACTGCGTTTATTTTCAGCAAACTTAACGTGTATATATTTGTGTGAACATAAGATTCAACAACTGAGACATAAACTGAACAAGTTCCACAGACATATGACGAACAGAAATTGAATAATGTGTCCATGAACAAAGGGGTGTGGCCACCAGCTGCATTAAGTACTGCAGTGTATCTCCTCATGGACTGCACCAGATTTGCCAGTTCTTGCTGTGAGATGTTACCCTACTCTTCCACCAAGGCACCTGCAACATTTCTGGGTGGAACTACCCTAGCCCTCGTCCTCCGATCCAACAGGTTCCAAACCTGCTCAATGGGATTGAGATCCGGGCTCTTCGCTGGCCATGGCAGAACACTGACATTCCTATCTTGCTGGAAATCACGCACAGAATGAGCATTATGGCTGGTGGCTTTGTCATGTCAGGATGCAGGAAGGGTACCACATGAGGGAGGAGGATGTCTTCCCTGTAACGCACAGCGTTGAGATTGCCTGCAATGACAACAAGCTCAGTCCGATGATGCTGTGACACACCACCCCAGACCATGACGGACCCTCCACCTCCAAATCGATCCCACTTCAGAGTACAGGCCTCGGTGTAACACTCATTCCTTCAACGATAAACGCGAATCCGACCATCACCCCTGGTGAGACAAAACCGCGACTCGTCAGTGAAGAGCACTTTTTGCCAGTCCTGTCTGGTCCAGCGACAGTGGGTTTGTGCCCATTGGCGACGTTGTTGCCGGTGATGTCTGGTGAGGACCTGCCTTACAACAGGCCTACAAGCCCTCAGTCCAGCCTCTCTCAGCCTATTGCAGACAGTCTGAGCACTGATGAAGGGATTGTGTTTTCCCGCTGTAACTCGGGCAGTTGTTGTTGCCATCCTGTACCTGTCCCGCAGGTGTGATGTTCGGATGTACCGATCCTGTGCAGCTGTTACACGATCAGCTGTCCGTCCTGTCTCCCTGTAGTGCTGTCTTAGGCGTCTCACAGTACGGACATTGCAATTTATTGCCCTGGCCACATCTGCAGTCCTCATGCCTCCTTGCAGCATGCCTAAGGCACGTTCTTGTAGATGAGCAGGGACCCTGGGCATCTTTTTCCTTTTGGTGTTTTTCAGAGTCAGAAGAAAGGCCTTTTTAGTGTCCTAAGTTTTCATAACTGTGACCTTAGTGTCTTAATGACCATTCCACAGGTTCATGTTCATTAATTGTTTATGGTTCATTGAACAAGCATGGGAAACTGTGTTTAAACCCTTTACAATGAAGATCTGTGAAGTTATTTGGATTATCTTTGAAAGACAGGGTCCTGAAGAAGGGACGTTTCTTTTTTTGCTGAGTTTACATGTAGGCCTATTTAGTCAAATGATATGTGTAGCATCAGGTACCTACTAATTCATTGCTTTGTTGTTCTGTTTTGTCCCACAGGCCCACCGGTCTCCTATCCCCTACACTCCTCTCTGCCTCGCCAAAGCTGTCAAGAACGCCACCGAGATTCAAGGGATGAAAATGGCCCATGTGAGTTACCTTTAACCTTTTGACCCTTACAATTATTTACTTGGATTTTAGACCTCATCAAATCACCATAATTGTATCATCAACCAGCCATTGATCCTGTTTGACTTTTTCTCCTCAACCACAGATCAAGGATGCTGTCGCCCTTTGTGAGCTCTTCGCTTGGTTGGAAAAAGAGGTACTTTATATGTACTTTTTAAAATGTAATTTCCAGTAGTTTTGTAGCTGAAAGTAGTATTACACTTTTATGATTGCAGACTTTTTGGCTGTGAGTGTTACAATGACTGCGTGTCATGTACTGTGTGGTTGTGGTTTTCTAGATTCCAAAAGGCACAGTGACTGAGATATCCGCAGCAGATAAGGCCGAGGAGTTACGCAGGTGGGGTTCTACTTTTCACTTCAACCATAAAATAACAAAGCTATGTAATAACAACTTCTCTGATGTTTGCTCTCCAACTTCACTGATGATCCTGGATCTTTAGATTGAGATTTTATAGGTTCCGTGCAGTCACTACACTGTGAAAAATCATTTCTGAAGCACAAAGAATAGGACAATTGCATACAGCTCTCTTTCTCAAAACACATTGGAGGAGAAGGTCAGAGGGGAGGGATCTCTGGCTTTCTCATCCAATGGGTTTTGAGAAGGAGAGCGTAGAGCGGACACGAGGAGTATGTAATTGAGATATTCCCAGTGAGTCAGAGGCTTTTGCATGAGAGGGATATTTAGCATTTGAACTCCCTCTATTGAAACAATTAGGAACTGTATGTACCTACTTCAACTCTGCGATGCGTGCCTAAGAACAGCCCACAGCCGTGGTATATTAGCCATATACCACACCCCCTCAGTCCTTATTGCTTACATACACACATAAATATTCATGTATTTTATGTGGTTTCAGCCAACAGAAAGACTTTGTCGGACTCAGCTTCCCATCTATTTCCAGTGTTGGACCAAACGGAGCAATCATTCATTACAGGTTCCTTTGTTTATTGTAGAACTTTATTACACTGTAATTAATGTAGAGTTGTCTATAATCATGTTTTTGATAACTTATTTTGTATTTATGTACTTATTTTTGTTGTCCTATAGACCCCTCCCTGAAACCAACAGAACTCTCTCTCTAAATGAAATCTACCTCCTCGACTCTGGAGCCCAGTATATGTAAGCAATAATCCTACATGTGATAATGCTGCACATAATGCTACATGTAATAATGCTTCACATAATGCTGCACATAATCCTACATGTAATAATGCTACACATAATACTGCACATAATCCTACATGTAATAGTGCTGCACATAATGCTACACATAATGCTACATGTAATAATACTGCACATAATGCTACACATAATGCTACATGTAATAATGCTGCACATAATACTGCACATAATCCTACATGTAATAATGCTGCACATAATGCTACACATAATGCTACATGTAATAATGCTGCACATAATACTGCACATAATCCTACATGTAATAATGCTGCACATAATACTGCACATAATCCTACATGTAATAATGCTGCACATAATGCTACACATAATGCTACATGTAATAATGCTGCACATAATACTGCACATAATCCTACATGTAATAATGCTGCACATAATGCTACACATAATGCTACATGTAATAATACTGCACATAATCCTACATGTAATAATGCTGCACATACTGCTACACATAATGCTACATGTAATAATGCTACACATAATCCTACATGTAATCATGCTGCACATAATCCTACATGTGATAATGCTGCACATAATGCTACATGTAATACATAATAATGTGACACATAAGAAAAGCACGTTACAAATAAAACATATTGTTCTAATAAATTCTGGTGTTTTCTAGTGATGGAACAACAGACGTCACCCGCACCATGCACTTTGGATCCCCCTCTGCTTATGAGAAGGTAACAATTATCCATATGCCTCTCCTCTCACGACCTGCTACAGCATATGACAGAAGGAAAGTCCCAGTGGTATGTTCAGTGACCTATAGGTTTTCTCTCTGTATCTCAGGAAACCTTCACCTATGTTCTGAAGGGACATATAGCTGTCAGCGCTGCCATTTTCCCCAACGGAACCAAAGGTGAGACCTTGTTGTTTGTGGAGTAGTCAATGTTGCCAGTGTTTGTTTTTAAATGACTAATATGTGAAATGTAAACCTCCACTCCCCCCTCCTCCCCCTCCACCCTTAGGCCACCTGCTGGACTCGTTTGCCCGCCAGGCGCTGTGGGAGTCTGGGCTGGACTACCTTCATGGTACGGGCCACGGGGTGGGATGTTTCCTCAATGTCCACGAGGGACCCTGTGGGATCTCCTACAAGACCTTCGCCGACGAGCCCCTGGAGGCAGGCATGATTGTCAGCGATGGTGGGTACGCTCACACATATATGGACGTACACAGACTCACGTACATGCATGCAGACACACAGACATGCAGGAACGCATACACACACACACACACACACACACTTACTAACTATCATGCATGCATACACAAACACACAGACAATTGAACTATTTCTCTCTCTGTTTGTTTCTCTCTCACACACACCTGAACTTGTCTCCTTCCTTTCCTCAGAACCTGGGTACTATGAGGACGGCTTGTTTGGCATTCGAATTGAAAACGTTGTTCTGGTGGTGCCAACAAAACCCAAGGTAAGAGAGTGACTGACTACGTGTAAAATGAAGTGAAGTGTGTAGAGTGAAGAATGAGTATTGATGTTTATGGAGACAGATTGACTGACTACGTGTAGTGTGAAGACCATGTGACCTTTGTGTCTATGTCCTCAGTACAACTACAGGAACAAGGGCAGTTTGACGTTTGAGCCTCTCACTCTGGTCCCCATCCAAGCCAAGATGGTAAACACAGATCTTCTCACCCAGAAAGAGGTCAGTCTTGGTCCCCATTCTTTGGAATTCATATTTTACCAAACACACTGTTTCTTTAGGAGGTGTCATTCATTTATTTATACTAAAATAAAGCACAAATGTATTTATACTAAAATAAAGAACTCATTTATTTATACTAAAATAAAGCACTCATTTATTTCTAATTTTAAAAAGTCATCATTATACAGCTCTAAAATTTAAACAGCCCTTGAAACTTGTGTAGAAATACTGTATTGTTTGGTGGAATCTTTCAGTTTCAAATCAGCTTTGCCATAGGAGACAAAGATCATGTATAAGGAGGTCTTCAGGAAATATCCACAGGTGCCCTTTGAAACCGGGGAAATTAGTAATAGTTCTGCCATTTTGTATGTTATCACTCTGTGTGTGACACTCTCTCTTCTCTTCCTGCAGCGTGATTGGGTGAACGAGTACCACAGGCAGTGCCGGGAGACAATTGGAGCAGAGCTGGAGAGGCAGGGCCGCAAGGAGGCCATGGATTGGCTGATCAGGGAAACCCAGCCAATCGCCTGAAGGCTATTCTATGACTGACTCATATTTAATTCAATTGTATTGCCCAGGAGTACAATTGATTGATCAATTGATTGCTCATCTCAGCAGTGATGATAACCTTTTCTTTTGATATTTTCTCTGAGAAGCTACTATCTATGGTTCTGGTCTCTGTGTATTTCACGCTATGCTTCTTTTCTAAAGCATCATCACCATCCATGTCTGAACTGTTTTATGGCGATTCAATAAATATCCAAGTGTGGAAAAAAGGATCGTTCACAACTTCCAAATAACTTCATCAAAGTTCATCCACTTAAGACAATGTTTTTCCCAAAATACAAACTTGAATAGGACAAAAAAAATCAAACACCCCTCCCATGAAGTGGAACATGCCACCTTGCTCTAGAGCTGCATGTAGAAGTTGGGCGGGTCCAGGATGATACCACTATTGGGATCATTGGCGTAGTCCTGAAAGGTTAGCTCTTCTTGCTCCTTCGATCCACCAGGGGTGATATTCTGGATATTGTCCTCTTCCTCCAGCCCTATGGGTAGAGGGTTACTGTAGATGTAGTAGATTCTGGAGTTGTCCTTAGATGCTTCCTGTTTTCTGAAGAATGAGAGAGGGTTTCTGAAACTGGCGGATCTCTTGACTGCTCTGATGTCCACCGGGTTGACTGGTACGTCACGGAGCACAGCACTCTCATACATATGGGCCCTCTTCGACAGCCTGGAGGCGGGAAAAGATATCATGCGCTTTCAGGGAACTGTGGGACATTCTATGTGTTCTTTCTGGTCATTTTAAACCAAATGCATTAAAATGTCCATTATTTTGTGTGCACACCAACATGGTAAACCAACATGGTAAAAACTGTTGCTGTAAAAGACCATTCAGTTTCATCATATGTCCATGGAGTGTCACTGTTCTACTGTGTTAAATGTGGAGTCGTACAGTGAGGAAAAGGCTACGCCAGAGGAAGCCTGGCTCATTGTAATGTAATGGCTGGAATGGAATAATTGGAAAGGTATTAAACGCATCAAACAGGGAAACGACATGTTTGACTCCGTTCCATTAATTCCATTCCAGCCTCTACATTGAGCTGGCCTCCTATAGCTCCTTCCACCAGCCTCCTCTGGACACGTCTAGGTTTGTCACCAAAACAACCTTCAAAGGTTCAATGTAATTTAAGCATCATATTCAATTACCAAATATTTTGTTTGCTCCAATGTAGGCTAATGAGTGAGAGTCATTACTAAGATGACTTTAGCTGAGGATGCCAACATGACTCAGAGAGGTAATTGTAAGCCAGAGATAAACATGACCCAGAGACAGATGACCTCCTGCGACCGTGACAGGAGATGCTGTAGAGCCTCTTTACTTAGATATATGAAGTATAGGGAATTATGGGTACTGTAGTACAACAAGCCTTTACCTCCTGTGACTGTGACAGGAGATGCAAAGCGAGAGGTTTTACTCCACCCAAAATCTGTCCACGAAAATATATATATTTTTTTATGGAGGTCAACGAGAGAGTGTTGAATTTGTCAATAAAATAATGTAATTGCTCATTTGCTATTTGAGGCTTATTTGATCGAATTGACGTTTCGTAATGTTTGTTACGAATGCACTGATATACAGTGGGGGGGAAAAGTATTTAGTAAGCCACCAATTGTGCAAGTTCTCCCACTTAAAAAGATGAGAGAGGCCTGTAATTTTTATCATAGGTACACTTCAACTATGACAGACAAAATGAGAGAAAATCCAGAAAATCACATTGTAGGATTTTTTATGAATTTATTTGCAAATTATGGTGGAAAATAAGTATTTGGTCAATGACAAAAGTTTATCTCAATACTTAGTTATATACCCTTTGTTGGCAATGCCAGAGGTCAAATGTTTTCTGTAAGTCTTCACAAGGTTTTCACACACTGTTGCTGGTATTTTGGCCCATTCCTCCATGCAGATCTCCTCTAGAGCAGTGATGTTTTGGGGCTGTTGCTGGGCAACACAGACTTTCAACTCCCTCCAATGATTTTCTATGGGGTTGAGATCTGGAGACAGGCTAGGCCACTCCAGGACCTTGAAATGCTTCTTACGAAGCCACTCCTTCGTTGCCCGGGCGGTGTGTTTGGGATCATTGTCATGCTGAAAGACCCAGCCACATTTCATCTTCAATGCCCTTGCTGATGGAAGGAGGTTCTCACTCAAAATCTCACGATACATGGCCCCATTCATTCTTTCCTTTACACGGATCAGTCGTCCTGGTCCCTTTGCAGAGAAACAGCCCCAAAGCATGATGTTTCCACCCCCATGCTTCACAGTAGGTATGGTGTTCTTTGGATGCAACTCAGCATTCTTTGTCCTCCAAACACGACGAGTTGAGTTTTTACCAAAAAGTTATATTTTGGTTTTATCTGACCATATGACATTCTCCCAATCTTCTTCTGGATCATCCAAATGCTCTCTGGCAAACTTCAGACGGGCCTGGACATGTACTGGCTTAAGCAGGGGGACACGTCTGGCACTGCAGGATTTGAGTCCCTGGCGGCGTAGTGTGTTACTGATGGTAGGCTTTGTTATTTTGGTCCCAGCTCTCTGCAGGTCATTCACTAGGTCCCCCCGTGTGGTTCTGCGATTTTTGCTCACCGTTCTTGTGATCATTTTGACCCCACGGGGTGAGATCTTGCGTGGAGCCCCAGATCGAGGGAGATTATCAGTGGTCTTGTATGTCTTCCATTTCCTAATAATTGCTCCCACAGTTGATTTCTTCAAACCAAGCTGCTTACCTATTGCAGATTCAGTCTTCCCAGCCTGGTGCAGGTCTACAATTTTGTTTCTGGTGTTCTTTGACAGCTCTTTGGTCTTGCCCATAGTGGAGTTTGGAGTGTGACTGTTTGAGGTTGTGGACAGGTGTCTTTTATACGGATAACAAGTTCAAACAGGTGCCATTTATACAGGTACCGAGTGGAGGACAGAGGAGCCGGTCTGTGAGAGCCAGAAATCTTGCTTGTTTGTAGGTGACCAAATACTTATTTTCCACCATAATTTGCAAATAAATTCATTAAAAATCCTACAATGTGATTTTCTGGATTTTTTTTCTAATTTTGTCTGTCATAGTTGAAGTGTACCTATGATAAAAATTACAGGCCTCTCATCTTTTTAAATGGGAGAACTTGCACAATTGGTAGCTGACTAAATACTTTTTTGCCCCACTGTAAGTGCACTTGCTGCAACTTGCCCAAAAACCGACTTTATATCGGAGATGTGCCTTTAGTCATAGAGATAGATAGAACTCTCATCATGGATATAACCTGTTTTAGAATGGGCCTTACTATTGAGGGCCTCCACCATTTTGAAGTAGTCAACTGAGTGGGGATTCCTATGAGTTAGGAACAATCAATCAATGATGAAGACTTTTAAATAGAGTTAGCCTCAATGGCACTGCCAATGCTCTCTAACAGATGCTATAATGCCCCAGATACAAAGATGAGTGCTCTATCTAACTCTATGGCCTGTTTACGCGATTATCTTCCCTCTCATTGGCTAGAATGGTTCCACCTGATCTCACCTCCTCCGGCCTGCCTTGCTTATTTGAGGACATATCCAATATCTTGTCAATATAATATACAATCTTTGCAAAGATTCATATGTAGTACAAAGCATTATGGGTATTGTAGTACATCAAGTCTTACCGTCTGCGGTTGTGACAGGATATGCTGCAGAACAGGCCAGTGATGGTGAGAACACACAAGGCTAGAGACATTAGGATGATGTTGAAGACGTTGAACTCTGGAAGAAGAAGGATAGGAACAAGTGACTACGGTGACCATATTCTAAGAAGAGGGGAAAACAAGTGAAGACTAAGGTTCACCTTCATTTCAAGTCAAACACTGAAACTTATTTAAGACACAAAGTCCCACTCAACTAACAACACTCCCAATTCAACTTACAAATGAGGAGGCTAGATTCAACAGTAAGCCTTCTTACAATATGTTTATAGGTACCAAAAAGCAGCCCTATAGTTGACCTTACCTACCATGTACTGCTGCGTTCATATCCTGGTCGACCGTGGTGAGAGCCGCGGTCCTGTTCATATCAAACGCCATCACCGTCACACTACTGTGGTTGTGGGTCCCAATCCCACTCATATTGTTGCCATTGGCATCCACCACATGGACTGATCCCAGGCTTCAAGCTCCACTCGCTGATTTAAAAGCCCTCGCCACCATGTGACTCCCCCCAACTATTCTTGGCTCTGTTCTGTTGTCGTGGAAACTTGGCGCCCCTCTTTTGGTGCCCCCCAGCCTTTGTTCTGCACCCTTTTTAGTTGTTGTACCCCTCTTCCCCCCTCCCATCTCTCCATACACCCCTAGTTTACATGTTATTAGTATTCTCTCCATCTCCGAGGGACAGTGAGAGAGAGAGGGAGTATTCTCTCCATCTCTGAAGGACAGTGAGAGAGAGGGAGAGGGAGTATTCTCTCCATCTCTGAGGGACAGTGAGAGAGAGAGAGGGAGTATTCTCTCCATCTCTGAGGGACAGTGAGAGAGAGGGAGAGGGGGATAGTGGTGGAGGGTGGATGGGTAACAGTCTGAATACTCATGGCAGGTTCTGAGTGGTGCCCCACTACATTAACAGGGAGCTAAAGTACTTTAGGTTGAACAGCACCAACTTTTCCCTCAACACCGCCACCCACTTTAGTACAGACAAGATATGTTGTGTTCATGTTCTGACACTATAATGGTTTTCACAGCTAGTTGAGCTTCAGCTAACGAACCCAATAATAACAATATGTTGTAATATGGCCTCTATAAGAAAAAAGTCCATTGTGTTCAATACGTCACGTATCAGCTTCTTTTCATCACATCCTGTCAAACAAGGAACACACTGCCTGCGTCCCAAATGGCCCCTATCCCTAACTAGTGCACTACTTTTGACCAGAGCCCTTGTCAAAAGTAGTGCACTTTATAGGGAATAGGATCCCATTTGGGGAGCACACACTGTATTGTATTGGAACACATTGCGTAATAGCCTGGTTATCTGCAGTAGCGTTCCAGTGTGAAATGAAGCATGAAGAGTTGGTAGAGGAATACAATGCTCTCTTTGTCTCTGTCTGCTCTCTGTGCATAGCCCATATTGTGAAACCATGGCTACAACCTGGATATAGAGGTCATTATTAGGATTCTCGGTATTCATTAAAAAAATGAGTCTTTCAACCATGCCATCTCCCATCGATCTATGACCATTTTATTTGGGGTTTGTCACTTTCCAGTATATGTGTGTCTATAGTTCATAGGTCATCATTGGGCCCTTGTGGATGTATCAAATCTACATAAGGCCTACTGTCCAATATCCATATCTGTGAATAGGAAAACATCTCAATCTCCCCTGATACTTCTAGAATAATCCCATCATAGTTGTTGATATCGTATATTTCCATGCTCATCTTCAGTACTGTTTTGAACATTCTTGACAATGTCACAGTCCCCGGCCGCTCAATGCCGTGCCAAACGTGTATTAATAGATTGTCCCAGTAGAAGTTCAGTAAACATCTTTCCACTTTTTCGTCTTGTTCTCCCGAGGCTGTCTTCATGGTCATATCATCCCACCAACAAGTTTATTGTGGTGAATCTGGCTACGATTCTAGTTAAAGCCATGGGGGGATGGAAGCAATGGTGGAAAAAGTCCTAAATTGTCATACTTGAGTAAAAGTAAACATACTGTACCTTAATAGAAAATGATTCAAGTATAAGTGAAAGTCACCCAGTAAAATACAACTTGAGAAAAAGTCTAGAAGTATTTGGTTTTAAATATACTCAGGTGAATGGAATTGCTAAAATGTACTTAAGTACCAAAAGTAAAAGTATAAAACATTTCAAATTCCTTATATTAAGCAAACCAGACGGCACCATTTATTTAGTAATGTTTTTATTGATGGATAGCCAGGGGCACACTCCAACACTCAGACATAATTTACAAATAAAGCATTTGTGCTGAGTGAGTCCGCCAGATAAGAGACAGTAGGGATGACCAGAGATGTTCTCTTGATAAGTGTGTGAATTGGATCATTTTGCTGGGTGTCAGGGAAAATGTATGGCGTAAAAATTATATTATGTTCTTTAGGAATGTAGTGAAGTAAAGGTAAAAGCTGGCAAAAATATAAATAGTAAAGTAAAGTACAGATACCCCAAAAAACTACTTAAGTAGTACTTTAAAGTAGTTTTATTTAAGGACTTTACCCCACTGGATGGAAGGAAGGAGAGAGAGGGAGAAAGGTTGAGAGAAAGAGTTATACAGACAGAAATAGGAGGGAGAAGAGAGGAGAAGGATAGAGATACACAGAGAGAGAGATAGAAGAGGAGAGAGAGAAAGAACCCACTGGACTTGGGTGTGTAGAGGGACAGTTCTCTAGACGTAGGGGGGTCTGTTCACCTCATGGGAAATCAGTGCCTTGCTCCTCTCTCCGCAATGAGCCAATGGAACGTGGGAGAAATAGTTTCCTTGTGAACTCTCACTGCTGCTTATTTGACTGTCCTGACCGAGACCAGTTGGACAGCAACCAAACTGGCTACTGTAAACCATAGCCCACTAGATAAGTGCTGAGTGTGATTGGGTGAATTTGCCTGAAACACAAACAGAATAATGACATGGTAAATATTCAATAACGGAAATTAAATAATGTGGATGTCAAAACAATAATAATAATTTCCTATATCCTCCTTGGCTGTGATATCTTATTGTAGGACCATTTGGAATTTGAAAGAGGGATAGATTTGACTTTATAATCCACTAGAGGTGAGTATTGACATGGGTTTCTGTCATGAAACCACTGTAGGAGTTAGAAGTTGTTAGAAGTTGTACCCTAAATGCTGGTCCAGGATTAGATGTTTCTTTTCCACCTTATAGTTATGGATAGGGTTGAGGAACAGGTCATCTTATCCTAGATCTGCTGTTTGGGGAAAGTTGTTCCTCAAGACAGTAGTAAAGCACATTATGTCTACATGGAGGACATGCTGCTGAGTTGAGTGACAGTTATAACCTGTATATATTACAGTAATAATACAACACACTATACTGTATATATTACAGTAATAATACAACACACTATACTGTATATATTACAGTAATAACACAACACACTATACTGTATATACTACAGTAATAATACAACACACTATACTGTATATACTACAGTAATAATACAACACACTATACTGTATATATTACAGTAATAATACAACACACTATACTGTATATATTACAGTAATAATACAACACACTATACTGTATATACTACAGTAATAACACAACACACTCTACTGTATATATTAGAGTAATAATACAACACACTATACTGTATATATTACAGTAATAACACAACACACTATACTGTATATACTACAGTAATAATACAACACACTATACTGTATATATTACAGTAATAACACAACACACTATACTGTATATGTTACAGTAATAACAAAACACACTATACTGTATATGTTACAGTAATAACACAACACACTCGACTGTATATGTTACAGTAATAACACAACACACTCTACTGTATATGTTACAGTAATAACACAACACACTCTACTGTATATGTTACAGTAATAACACAACACACTATACTGTATATGTTACAGTAATAACACAATACACTATACTGTATATATTACAGTAATAACACATCACACTATACTGTATATGTTACAGTAATAACACAACACACTCTACTGTATATGTTACAGTAATAACACAACACACTATACTGTATATATTACAGTAATAACACAACACACTATACTGTATATATTACAGTAATAACACAACACACTACACTGTATATGTTACAGTAATAACACAACACACTCTACTGTATATATTACAGTAATAACACAACACACTACACTGTATATGTTACAGCTCTTAAGGGTATATTATAAGCAAAAACAGCAATATGGAGGCAGATTGACTGATAAGGAAATGCAGCATGACACTGGCCTCTTAAACGTGTTTATTTACCTACTTCCACCGTTTGATATTGTATTCTAGCGTAGCCTATACTGGAGTCTAGCGGTTTTGATCTGAGGGTATGTGTGTGGCACTGGATGGAAAGGTTTATTTGAGAAGCAGTCGGTATTCATAAACTATGCTCCTTACAAGAACCACCGTGGGAAGGAGAGTCTTTTCTAACTCCATTTACAATTGGGTTCAAATATTAACATCTTTTAATGTGCTAACATGTCTTACAAGCACGAACGCCACTTAATGCACCACCGCTCAGTCATATGGCCATGAGCTGCCATTTTGTGACCTGGTCTACGCCAAGTTTTCCCCTCACACCATAGTGAAGTGGCTACATGTGGTTGCTCTTAATGCAGTTTATTTGGGCAAGTGGTGCAGGAATGATATCTTATGAGGAGGGAAAGTGTCTTGGGTAATTATTTGTGTAAACCTTATTCCTCTTGATGTACTTTGTAGAGTAAATAAGCAGAGTTTCTGTCAGAGACAGTGCCAGATAGGACGTGGTAGTGCCAGTGTTGACGTGGTAGACTGTAGAGTTTAATGTCGTCATTAATGAATGAATTCCCCTCCCTTACCCCTCACCCGTCTGCCTCACTCCTCCTCACCCTCCCCTCCCCATTGAGCACACCCTTCCTCCTACCCCCTCCGCACCCCATGCCCTCGCCCCTCCTCCCCCACTCACCCTGCAGTCTATGTTTACTGAAAAGCTGGTAGGGAATTAGTGTTCTGACGCGGTACATTTATTCTGATGCGGTTCAATGGCAAGGCCCGACTATTGATTTATTGCACGTGCCAGTTCTAATACCCAGGATACTTCTTAACCATAGGGCACTGCCTGAGTACTCACTACTCTTTTTCGTGTCGGTACAGAACTGATAAATGTTGTTTATCCAGTCATCTGTTGGTTCTAGAATCCCTCTTCATCCTGGTATACATTATCACACACTTCATGCAGCATCTGCCTACTTTGGATGAATAGGTGCCAATATATTCTGTTATACTGTATATACATGATGTATTATGATGTGGCACGCTGACTGTCTGGTGAGCATAGCCTTAGTGGACCTACAGCAGAACATTTTAAAGATCAAATCTTCTAAACATATTGTACTGTTTCTGTATGTCACCAACACATTTCCTTTTATTTCTATGATCATTTACAAATAGAAGCCAATGAGACCAGCTGGACATGACCAGTTAAACCCCTCCCACCACACGAATCTCACCCATAGCAGAACGGGAGCCACCAAGGACCACTGAAAACCCAGGCAGTCAGGACACATTTTATGTGAATGATTTAATGATGCCTGCTGTCATCGCCGTTCCATCCTACTGAATCCATACACATGGCACATGGTCATATGTCATGTACAACAGGTCCCAGTGTAACACACACACACACACACACACACACGTCCCAGTATGACTGTATCATATATCAGAGGGGGATTGTACATGGTGCATGACCCATAAACTCTGTTAATACACTGCCTCCACGATCCTGTCTGACCTATACATACCGTTCGGATGCCAACAAGAGCTTTGTAGCCATGCACCGGATTGCATATCCAGCTAAGCTTTAACGTTATATTCAACATAATTACTCTTTACGAAAATCCCTGTTTTCATAAACAATATAGCCCTCTGTGATCCCATAGTATAGAAACACATCATTTAATGGATTCCTAGAATACCTGTTGCAATCCATGGCTTCACTACATCCCTGACCTCATCCTCCACACAGCTAAAGCAGACGCTGATGGACAAGTGAAGATCCTCGTAACCCCACAGAGAGGTTGTAATTTGTGCCAGATGTGTAGGAGAAATCAGTGTGAGCAAAGGTCGTACATGAATCAGAAATATATGCTTCTTATTTAGTGGTGAATCGTTCTACCAAACAATTATCAAGTTTGCGTGTGTGTCGGCCTTCCAAAAACAATTACTGCTTTTCTGCCAAAGCTATTCTGTCTAGAGAGAAGCATACATTTTGGCCAATACTTATCCTATAGATAACGCTTTAGGAAACCCAACAAAGATGGAATTATCCTATCAATCTCTACCTACCTATCAATCTCTACCCATCTATCAATCTCTAACCATTTATCAATCTCTACCTATCTATCAATCTCTACCCATCTATCAATCTCTAACCATTTATCAATCTCTACCTATCTATCAATCTCTACCCATCTATCAATCTCTACCTATCTATCAATCTCTACCTATCTATCAATCTCTACCCATCTATCAATCTCTACCTATCTATCAATCTCTACCTATCTATCAATCTCTACCCATCTATCAATCTCTATCTATCTATCAATCTCTATCTATCTATCAATCTCTACCTATCTATCCCACCAGAAAGCTATATACTAAAATGCCATAACTTGTCTGTCTGTCTGCCTGTCTGTCTGCCATGACTCAATACAACCACGGGGGTATGGATCATAGATCATCCAAGCACCCCCAATGCTCCTTCCTTCCCGGCCCAGCTCAGTGCACTGTTGGCTGGGTACCAAGCCCTCCTTGACCCTCTGAGGATAGCCAGGCCTGCTATTCTGGCTGGTGGTAGCAAATACAGTTTGTCTGGAAGTGGACCATGGAGACACGGTGGGAACTAAAAGAAGAAAACACTTGTTGCTGTGTTTAGGACTGTTCCTTGTGTGACGAGGTCCTTTTGCTGTTAGGGCTTGTTGCTTGTTGCTAGGCTTGTTGCTGTGTTTAGGACTGGTCCTTGTGTGACGAGGTCCTTTTGCTGTTAGGGCTTGTTGCTTGTTGCTAGGCTTGTTGCTGTGTTTAGGACTGGTCCTTGTGTGACGAGGTCCTTTTGCTGTTAGGGCTTGTTGCTTGTTGCTAGGCTTGTTGCTGTGTTTAGGACTGGTCCTTGTGTGACGAGGTCCTTTTGCTGTTAGGGCTTGTTGCTTGTTGCTAGGCTTGTTGCTGTGTTTAGGACTGGTCCTTGTGTGACGAGGTCCTTTTGCTGTTAGGGCTTGTTGCTTGTTGCTAGGCTTGTTGCTGTGTTTAGGACTGGTCCTTGTGTGACGAGGTCCTTTTGCTGTTAGGGCTTGTTGCTTGTTGCTAGGCTTGTTGCTTGTTGCTAGGCTTGCTTGGGATTGAGATGGATGCAAGCTGGCTATCTGGCAGAGGACTGTAGGGATCTTGATTCATGACAAGAAATACATTTCTATAATTCTTGAATCAACTTATTTAAATAGGCTCGATACATTAAAGCATAAGTCAACAGTCTTTTGGCATCTGTGGCAAAGTTGTCCTCTTAGTGGACATCGTAATGACAGCAAACACTTCATAACCTATGTGCCATGATACAGCCCAAATGTTATCCAAGTGTGTGTGTGTGTGTGTGTGTGTGTGTGTGTGTGTGTGTGTGTGTGTGTGTGTGTGTGTGTGTGTGTGTGTGTGTGTGTGTAGTTTGCCCCTCGTCACAGTGTGTGTGTGTGTCAGCGGGTTTGCCCCTCGTCACAGTGTGTGTGTGTGAGCGGTTTGTCCCTCGTCACAGTGTGTGTGTGTGTCAAATCAAATCAAATCAAATCGAATTTTATTTGTCACATACACATGGTTAGCAGATGTTAATGCGAGTGTAGCGAAATGCTTGTGCTTCTAGTTCCGACAATGCAGTAATAATCCAACAAGTAATCTAGCTAACAATTCCAAAACTATTGTCTTATACACACAAGTGTAGGGGGATAAAGAATATGTACATAAAGATATATGAATGAGTGATGGTACAGAGCGGCATAGGCAAGATACAGTAGATGGTGTTGAGTACAGTATATACATATGAGATGAGTATGTAAACAAAGTGACATAGTTAAAGTGGCTAGTGATACATGTATTACATAAGGATGCAGTAGATGATATAGAGTACAGTATATACGTATACATATGAGATGAATAATGTAGGGTATGTAAACATTATATTAGGTAGCATTGTTTAAAGTGGCTAGTGATATATTTTACATCATTTCCCATCAATTCCCATTATTAAAGTGGCTGGAGTTGAGTCAGTGTGTTGGCAGCAGCCACTCAATGTTAGTGGTGGCTGTTTAACAGTCTGATGGCCTTGAGATAGAAGCTGTTTTTCAGTCTCTCGGTCCCAGCTTTGATGCACCTGTACTGACCTCGCCTTCTGGATGATAGCGGGGTGAACAGGCAGTGGCTCGGGTGGTTGTTGTCCTTGATGATCTTTATGGCCTTCCTGTAACATCGGGTGGTGTAGGTGTCCTGGAGGGCAGGTAGTTTGCCCCCGGTGATGCGTTGTGCAGACCTCACTACCCTCTGGAGAGCCTTACAGTTGTGGGCGGAGCAGTTGCCGTACCAGGCGGTGATACAGCCCGCCAGGATGCTCTCGATTGTGCATCTGTAGAAGTTTGTGAGTGCTTTTGGTGACAAGCCGAATTTCTTCAGCCTCCTGAGGTTGAAGAGGCGCTGCTGCGCCTTCTTCACGATGCTGTCTGTGTGAGTGGACCAATTCAGTTTGTCTGTGATGTGTATGCCAAGGAACTTAAAACTTACTACCCTCTCCACTACTGTTCCATCGATGTGGATAGGGGGTGTTCCCTCTGCTGTTTCCTGAAGTCCACAATCATCTCCTTAGTTTTGTTGACGTTGAGTGTGAGGTTATTTTCCTGACACCACACTCCGAGGGCCCTCACCTCCTCCCTGTAGGCCGTCTCGTCGTTGTTGGTAATCAAGCCTACCACTGTTGTGTCGTCCGCAAACTTGATGATTGAGTTGGAGGCGTGCGTGGCCACGCAGTCGTGGGTGAACAGGGAGTACAGGAGAGGGCTCAGAACACACCCTTGTGGGGCCCCAGTGTTGAGGATCAGCGGGGTGGAGATGTTGTTGCCTACCCTCACCACCTGGGGGCGGCCTGTCAGGAAGTCCAGTACCCAGTTGCACAGGGCGGGGTCGAGAGCCAGGGTCTCGAGCTTGATGACGAGCTTGGAGGGTACTATGGTGTTGAATGCCGAGCTGTAGTCGATGAACAACATTCTCACATAGGTATTCCTCTTGTCCAGATGGGTTAGGGCAGTGTGCAGTGTGGTTGAGATTGCATCGTCTGTGGACCTATTTGGGCGGTAAGCAAATTGGAGTGGGTCTAGGGTGTCAGGTAGGGTAGAGGTGATATGGTCCTTGACTAGTCTCTCAAAGCACTTCATGATGACGGAAGTGAGTGCTACGGGCGGTAGCCGTTTAGCTCAGTTACCTTAGCTTTCTTGGGAACAGGAACAATGGTGGCCCTCTTGAAGCATGTGGGAACAGCAGACTGGTATAGGGATTGATTGAATATGTCCGTGAACACACCGGCCAGCTGGTCTGCGCATGCTCTGAGGGCGCGGCTGGGGATGCCGTCTGGGCCTGCAGCCTTGCGAGGGTTAACACGTTTAAATGTTTTACTCACCTCGGCTGCAGTGAAGGAGAGTTCGCATGTTTTCGTTGCAGGCCGTGTCAGTGGCACTGTATTCTCCTCAAAGCGGGCAAAAAGTTATTTAGTCTGCCTGGGAGCAAGACATCCTGGTCCGTGACTGGGCTGGTTTTCTTCTTGTAGTCCGTGATTGACTGTAGACCCTGCCACATACCTCTTGTGTCTGAGCAGTTGAATTGAGATTCTACTTTGTCTCTATACTGACGCTTAGCTTGTTTGATAGCCTTGCGGAGGGAATAGCTGCACTGTTTGTATTCGGTCATGTTACCAGACACCTTGCCCTGATTAAAAGCAGTGGTTCGCGCTTTCAGTTACATGCGAATGCTGCCATCAATCCACGGTTTCTGGTTAGGGAATGTTTTAATCATTGCTATGGGAACGACATCTTCAACGCACGTTCTAATGAACTCGCACACCGAATCAGCGTATTCGTCAATATTGTTATCTGACGCAATACAAAACATATCCCAGTCCACTTGATGGAAGCAGTCTTGGAGTGTGGAATCAGCTTGGTCGGACCAGCTTTGAACAGACCTCAGCGTGGGAGCTTCTTGTTTTAGTTTCTGTCTGTAGGCAGGGATCAGCAAAATGGAGTCGTGGTCAGCTTTTCCGAAAGGAGGGCGGGGCAGGGCCTTATATGCGTCGCGGAAGTTAGAGTAACAATGATCCAAGGTTTTTTCAGCCCTAGTTGCGCAATCGATATGCTGATACAATTTAGGGAGTCTTGTTTTCAGATTAGCCTTGTTAAAATCCCCAGCTACAATGAATGCAGCCTCAGGATGTAGAGATTCCAGTTTGCAAAGAGTCAAATAAAGTTCGTTCAGAGCCATCGATGTGTCTGCTTGGGGGAATATATACGGCTGTGATTATAATCGAAGAGAATTCTCTTGGTAGATAATGCGGTCGACATTTGATTGTGAGGAATTCTAAATCAGGTGAACAGAAGGATTTGACTTCCTGTATATTTCTGTGATCACACCACGTCTCGTTAGCCATAAGGCATACGCCCCCGCCCCTGTGTGTGTGTGTGTGTGTGTTGTGTGTGTGTGTGTGTGTGTGTGTGTGTGTGTGTGTGTGTGTGTGTGTGTGTGTGTGAGAGCGTGTGTGTGTGTGAGCGTGAGCAGTTTGGCACTCGTCACAGTGTGTGTGTGTGTGTGTGAGAGCGGTTTGCCCCTCGTCACTGTGTGTGTGTGAGCGGTTTGCCCCTTGTCACAGTGTGTGTGTGTGTGTGTGTGAATGGTTTGCCCCTCGTCACAGTGTGTGTGAGCGGTTTGCCCCTCGTCACAGTGTGTGTGTGTGTGAGCGGTTTGCCCCTTGTCACAGTGTGTGTGTGTGTGTGTGAGAGCGGTTTGCCCCTCGTCACAGTGTGTGTGTGTGTGAGCGGTTTGCCCCTCGTCACAGTGTGTGTGTGTGCGAGCGGTTTGCCCCTCGTCACAGTGTGTGTGTGTGTGCGAGCGGTTTGCCCCTCATCACAGTGTGTGTGTGTGCGAGCGGTTTGCCCCTCGTCACAGTGTGTGTGTGTGCGAGCGGTTTGCCCCTAGTCACAGTGTGTGTGTGTGCGAGCGGTTTGCCCCTAGTCACAGTGTGTGTGTGTGCGAGCGGTTTGCCCCTCGTCACAGTGTGCTACTTAACAATAAAAAAAGCTTCCCTCACTACCACAAGAGAACATAGACCACCCAGTACTTTCTAAGGGGGTTGTCACAAGGAAACAATCACTTTATGGTCTAGTGGGAAAATATGGTAATTTTAGTTAAACTACACCTTTAAAACAACCTTACCACATTAAGATGTATTGTAAGTTACTCTGGTAAAAGTTGCTAAATGACTAAAATCTAAATATAATTCAAACTGAATTTAAGTCAATATAATATATCTCAACAAAATGTACATTTTCTGCTCTTGGAGTCTTATAAAAACAAACTGTTCTCACACAGCTCTCTCTCCGCCTCCTGTTTTCAAGGTGAACATTTCAGGGCAAACTCAGTCAAGTCAGTTTATCTCTCCCTGTGATTTCACTCCTCTGAGGTGATCCCCTCTTCCAGACAAGAGAGTGTGTGTGTAAGAGACAGGTTGCGTCCCAAATGACCACCTATTCCCTACTTAGTGCACTACGTTTGACCAGAGACATACAGTATGGACCCTGGTCAAAAGTAGTGGGATTTGGGATACAGACAGAGAGTGTAGAGCTGGCATGTGGGAGCCTGGACAGCCCACACAAATACCCTGATCTATGTCTGTGTGTGCAGTCATCAGACAGAGCACCACAGTCTGTGCTTTGTACCAAACACACACTCTGTCATGAAGATGAACTCTCCCACACACACACACTACCACCCCCTAGTCAACCCTGTTACTTGAACAAAACCCATCAGATGTGCATTAATAATCATATCTCTGACAGGCTGAGGGAGGCTTGCTAATACACAGTCCCTACAAGATCCAATATTGATAATGATTTGGGAAACTCTACCGCAGGGGTGTTCAACTCTTAACCTACGAGGTCCGGAGCCTGCTACTTCTCTGTTCTACCTGATAATGATTTGGGAAACTCTATCGCAGGGGTGTTCAACTGTTACCCTACGAGGTCCGGAGCCTGCTACTTCTCTGTTCTACCTGGTAATGATTTGGGAACCTCTACCGCAGGGGTGTTCAACTGTTACCCTACGAGGTCCGGAGCCTGCTACTTCTCTGTTCTACCTGATAATGATTTGGGAACCTCTACCGCAGGGGTGTTCAACTGTTACCCTACGAGGTCCGGAGCCTGCTACTTCTCTGTTCTACCTGATAATCGTTTGGGAAACTCTACCGCAGGGGTGTTCAACTCTTAACCTACGAGGTCCGGAGCCTGCTACTTCTCTGTTCTACCTGGTAATGATTTGGGAAACTCTACCGCAGGGGTGTTCAACTCTTAACCTACGAGGTCCGGAGCCTGCTACTTCTCTGTTCTACCTGATAATGATTTGGGAAACTCTATCGCAGGGGTGTTCAACTGTTACCCTACGAGGTCCGGAGCCTGCTACTTCTCTGTTCTACCTGGTAATGACTTGCACCCACCTGGTGTCCCAGGTCTGAATTAGTCCCTGATCAGACAGGAAGAATGAGAAAACTCAGAGGAACTGACTTCCAGGTCCAGAGTTGACTTTGAGGGTGCTAGAGGATAACTTTTTTGTTTCATGAAACCTGTTTTTACTTCCATGCTATTACAATGAATTGACATTATGATAAAATAATTAGACACTTTGGACCTGGAACTAAAACCTTATGGTTTCAAATAAAGACCACCTCTAAATCCAACGTCCTTTCACTCATGCCTCCCATTCCTTTAACACTTGTACAGATTTGTGGTCTTAATTTGATCATTGTGTCTTCTGTGAAGATCCTCCCATCCTCATCATCCCCACGGAGAGGCCTAGGAAGAACTAAGGATCATCCCATCCTCGTCATCCCCACGGAGAGGCCTAGGAAGAACTAAGGATCATCCCATCCTCGTCATCCCCACGGAGAGGCCTAGGAAGAACTAAGGATCATCCCATCCTCGTCATCCCCACGGAGAGGCCTAGGAAGAACTAAGGATCATCCCATCCTCGTCATCCCCAGGGAGAGGCCTAGGAAGAACTAAGGCGAGAGAACTGAAGTAGCTCATCTTTCTTGGCAGTGGAGAGGAGACTCTTTGGAGGGAAGAGTCTTTGGATGCAGTAGTGGAGACTCCCTAGACTGGAATACTTACGTTTTAGTATTTTATTCAACATCTGACAGACTTCTTGGCTGTGTCTGGATGCTGGAGTCCAGAGAGACCATGTACTTTATACAGAACCTTCATAGATGTGTCTGGATTAGGATTATGGCTTTGTGTCCATCCAACCTGTCCTGTACAAACACCCAATGGGAGTTTCTCACAGTCTAACCCCACAGTTCCAACTAGGTGATGATCCCTTAATAATCCATGTTGGTCAGAGTACACAACACCATGCCTACTGAAAACTTGCACGTTCAGTTTACATCCAGGTGTAATTAGCAGGTCTAAATAGACTTCTTCTGTCCATGTTGTACTATACAAGGGTTAGTGCTTATTTACTGGTTATGGTATCATGCAAGTATTTTATTCAACGTCTGACAGAAGTGCAGTACAATAAAGCTGCCACTAAACGCTAATCTTAGATCAGTTTTCACCCCTAATGAAAGATAGTTGGTTAATATGCCCCTATCTCCCCTCTCCTCCTCTTCTCCTCTCCTTTCCCCCTCCTCTTCCACTCTTCTCCTCTCCTCCTCTCCCCCTCCTCTCTTCTCCCCTCTCCTCCTCTCCTCTCCTCCTCTCCTCCTCTCCTCCTCCCCCTCTCCTCTCATCCTCTCCTCTCCTCTCCTCATCTCCTCTCCTTTCCCTCCTCCTCTCCTCTCCTCTCCCCCCCTCCTCTCTCTCTCCCCCTCTCCCCTCTCCTCCTCCTCCTCCTCCTCTCCTCTCCTCCTCTCCCTCCTCCTCCTCTCCCTCCTCTCCTCCTCTCCTCCTCCTCCCCCCTCTCCTCTCCTCCTCTCCTCTCCTCTCCCTCTCTCCTCTCCCCCTCCTCTCTCCCCTCCCCCTCTCCTCCCCCTCTCCTCTCCTCCTCTCCTCTCCTCTCCTCTCCTCCCCCTCTCCCCCCCCTCTCCCCCTCTCCTATCCCCCTCTCCTCCTCTCCTTTCCTCTCCTCCTCTCCTCTCCCCCTCCTCTCTTCTCCCCCTCCTCCTCCTCTCCTCTCCCCCTCTCCTCCTCTCCTCCTCCCTCCTCCCTCCTCCCTCCTCCTCTCCTCTCCTCCTCCTCCTCCTCTCCTCTCCTCCTCTCCTCCTCTCTCTCCTCCTCATTCCATTTGTGTGTTCTCAGCATTGTACTGTAGTG
This sequence comes from Oncorhynchus tshawytscha, assembly GCF_018296145.1. Taxonomy (NCBI): domain Eukaryota; kingdom Metazoa; phylum Chordata; class Actinopteri; order Salmoniformes; family Salmonidae; genus Oncorhynchus; species Oncorhynchus tshawytscha. The sequence continues at coordinate 74,117,205 of NC_056430.1, forward strand.
TAAATCTCCTCCATCACATTACAGTGGCATCTCTAGTTTCATCTACACACCCTAGATATTAACATACTGTGCATCCCAAAAGGCACCCTATTCCCTACAAAGTGTATTACTTTTGACAAAAGTAGTGCACTACATAGGGGGAGGGCTAGTCAAAAGTATTGCTCTACAGATGCTGTATCTTAATTCGATCCTCCTGTTGTGCAGGAATCTTCCTGCACAGCAGGAAATGCAAACTAGCAGTGTATTCAAGGATGGTAATTTCCACTTTAAAATTTCAGACTTCATTTTCCCTTATGAAAATGTATCAACCCCTACAAAAATGTCCATGAATTATAATCCACATAATAATTCACTTTTCCTGTTGCGCACGATTCTCTTCCTGGTGTAGCAAACGGGCTCACATTAAGATCCTACATCTGTATCTAGGGAATATGGTGGCATTAGAGACCATAGTCTGTCTTGATCATCTAACTCCCATGAATGTTATATGAATCTCTGTATGTGATAAGAGGGGTGCTATCTGCCGTACCACAAGAGTAGAGTCGACCCACAGTCGTTTAACTAAGCTTGAACATGACAGCGGTGCAATGAAGACATATTCATCAGGTTACTAAGGAAGTACGAAAATCAAAGGAAAAATAAATAGAAGCTTTGCACTTGTTGATAAGGTAGAATAATTTAAACAAACTTAACACGGGTGGCTTTTAATCCTTAGACTACTAGTCATTTCTATATGTGAATGTACCATTAGGGAGGGTGAGTAGAGTAGAGTGATGGTTCACCATAGAGGAGTGTGTAGCTTTCAGCCATATACAGATCTTTATCCTTGAAGTGCAGTTGATCCAAGGTCGTCCCTCACACTGTGTAGCTTAATCAGTGTGAAGCAGAACGTTTGGAGACAGTGCCTGTATGTCAGGCCCATGGACATACATCAGACCCAGTTCTTCTCGCCCTCTCACCTCAGGCGGGATGAATGAAGACTAGGAACTGAGGTTATGTCTGATGATGTGGTGTAGGAAGGAGGAGGGAGTGTACCAGTGTGTGGCACACACATGTAGATAAATACTGGAGGATGAATTACAGTATGTGAGAGAGAGAGATGGGGAGGGGGGAGAGAGAGAGAGAGAGAGAGAGAGAGAGAGAGAGAGAGAGAGAAAGAAAGGGATATGGGGAGGGGGAGAGAGGGAGAGAGGAAGAGAGAGATGGAGAAGGAGAGGGGGAGGGAGAGAGGGAGAGAAAGGGCGAGGGCGAGAGGGCGAGAGGGCGAGAGAGGGAGAGGGAGAGAGAGAGAGAGCAAGGGAGCGAGGGAGGGAGAGGGAATGAGGGAGATATACACAGAGAGAGATACTCAGCCTGTTCTCTATCTGTTGTGTACTCACCCACTCCGTCACCACCCACTTACACCATTCACAATCCTCAACCATTTTAGGATCTCTGCAGTGCTGCTATGGGGTCTAACAGAATCAAAAACAGCATTCCTGTCCCTCCACTCTTCCATAACCCTACAAACACCAGCCCCAGACACACAGTCTATGTGTATCCAGTACAATGTCTTCAGCACAGCTAGGATTGGAATGATTGGGTATAAGGCCTTTAAAACGACGTATTAACGTAAACCGGATTATTGAATGAAATGAAATTGTTACCACTTGTGGACTATACAGTATTGTCTGTCCTTTACCATGTTTCTAGTCACTAAGACCTTAATGCCTCAACCAGGCTACAGCGGCCTCAGAGTTGGGCAATTACAATCAGAGTTTCTGGTTTAGGAATGTGTGGGGAGAGAGTGTCTGGTCTGGTGGTGGCGCATCATAAAGACTGTAGCAGCATAGCTGGACAACTCCTACAGCTCTGGTATAGATACATTACATTACCTGAACAACTTGAATAGACGCGGCTAACTACTCTGTCTGAAGATTATGTAGTCATTCTGAATGACCCATACATGCATCAGTACAGACGTTGGTTGATATGAAGATGATACAACTTTCAACTGAACAATGGGAACAGTGAAACATTTGCTACTTTGGGTACAGAGAGTGATGACCAGCAGGTTCAGCCAGTTCAAGGCTGGATTGGTCACGAGTTGAGGCTTCTGAGAATGTTGTGTCCTGTGTCATCTGGGTCTTCGTCAGGCATCCGTCTGGCCAGGCTGTCCCCCACAGCCACAGCGAAAGAGGACACCCAAACAGTCTCTCCAACTGCTAAGAAAAATGGCCTACCTTCTTTCTCTCTCCTTCTTCCTCCTCTTCCTAGGACTCACACAGGCCCACCCTCTCCAGCTTGATGAGAAGGATGAGATGGTCTTCACAGAAGACCCAGATGATCTGGTGGACATCACCACCAGGATCCTGGAGACCAACAATGGCACCACAGAGATGCTGATGGAAGGAGACGTCATGGTCCCCAGAACCAGGACTGCCATCAGGTGCTTGTGGTCCAACAAATGTCTCTGGGAGAGGAAGAAGTCAGAGAACCTCGTCAAGATTCCTTACACGCTCAGTTCAGATTTTGACTCTTACTCCCAGGGGAAGATCAAGTATGCCATGAACACCTTCCACGCCAAGACCTGCGTGCGCTTCGTCCAACGTAGCAACCAGAGGGACTACCTTAGCATCGAAAGCAGATCCGGCTGTTCTTCATGGGTTGGAAAAACCGGAGGTAAGCAGCTCGTATCCCTCGAAAAAGGAGGGTGTGTTTACCACGGTACCATCCAGCACGAGCTGCTCCACGCTCTGGGTTTCTACCACGAACAGAACAGGAGTGACCGCGACAAGTACATCAGGATCAACTGGGAGTATGTTGAACACGGTGAGGAGCCCAACTTCGACAAAGAGGACACCAACAACCTGGACATTCCCTATGACTACTCCTCCGTCATGCATTATAATAGATGGTCGTTCAGCACTGTGTATAGGAAGGAGACGATCACTCCTATTCCTGACGCCACTGTGCCCATCGGACAGAGCTTGGAGATGTCTGCGATCGACGTTCAGAGGGTTAACAAGCTCTACAGGTGTTAAAGGGAGGGAAAAGTTGGAGCTGAATCTGATGTCTGAATCTGATGTCGGAATCTGATGTCTGAATTTGATGTCGGACTGTCAATGTTAAAATGATCTGGCATTGTGTTGTTTGAAGGCAACGTGAGGTTAACTCATTTTGTCATGTTCGTTAGTTGATAGTAATGGAAATAAAAATACATCTCATGAGGAAGCACATAAGTCCTCTATCTTTCTTTTGTCAAGTCATTTCAGTCAATTGTCCACACTACATCATTTAGTGTAGGGTTAGGGTTATGGTTATGGTTATGGTTATGGTTATGGTTAGGGTTATGGTTATGGTTAGGGTTATGGTTAATGTTGAGCCAGGGGATGAACATTAACCTAGAGTTAGGGTTAGGGTTATGGTTAATGTTGAGCCAGGGGATAAACATTAACCTAGAGTTAGGGTTAGGGTTATGGTTAATGTTGAGCCAGGGGATGAACATTAACCTAGAGTTAGGGTTAGGGTTAGGGTTATGGTTAGGTTTGAGCCAGGGGATGAACATGAACCTAGAGTTAGGGTTAGGGTTATGGTTAGGGTTGAGCCAGGGGATGAACATGAACCTAGAGTTAGGGTTAGGGTTATGGTTAGGGTTGAGCCAGGGGATGAACATTAACCTAGAGTTAGGGTTATGGTTAATGTTGAGCCAGGGGATGAACATTAACCTAGAGTTAGGGTTATGGTTATGGTTAGGGTTGAGCCAGGGGATAAACATTAACCTAGAGTTAGGGTTAGGGTTATGGTTAGGGTTGAGCCAGGGGATGAACATGAACCTAGAGTTAGGGTTAGGGTTAGGGTTATGGTTAGGGTTGAGCCAGGGGATGAACATGAACCTAGAGTTAGGGTTAGGGTTAGGGTTATGGTTAGGTTTGAGCCAGGGGATGAACATGAACCTAGATTTAGGGTTAGGGTTAGGGTTATGGTTAGGGTTGAGCTAGGGGATGAACATGAACCTAGAGTTAGGGTTAGGGTTAGGGTTATGGTTAGGGTTGAGCCAGGGGATGAACATGAACCTAGAGTTAGGGTTAGGGTTAGGGTTATGGTTAGGGTTGAGCCAGGGGATGAACATGAACCTAGAGTTAGGGTTAGGGTTAGGATTATGGTTAGGTTTGAGGATTATGGTTAGGCAGGGGATGAACATGAACCTAGATTTAGGGTTAGGGTTAGGGTTATGGTTAGGGTTGAGCTAGGGGATGAACATGAACCTAGAGTTAGGGTTAGGGTTAGGGTTATGGTTAGGGTTGAGCTAGGGGATGAACATGAACATGGAGTTAGGGTTAGGGTTAGGGTTAGGGTTGAGCCAGGGGATGAACATGAACATGGAGTTAGGGTTAGGGTTATGGTTAGGGTTGAGCAGGGGATGAACATGAACATGGAGTTAGGGTTAGGGTTATGGTTAGGGTTGAGCCAGGGGATGAACATGAACCTGGAGTTAGGGTTAGGATTAGGGTTGAGCCAGGGGATGAACATGAACCTAGAGTTAGGGTTAGGGTTATGGTTAGGGTTGAGCCAGGGGATGAACATGAACCTGGAGTTAGGGTTAGTTGAACAGTTGTTGATAGTTAGTTTGAACATCTATAAATCATCTGACGGGTGCTGTCCAGATAGTGGGATTCTACTGGTTCACTCCCACTGACCATGCACTTGCAGAGTCTCCCTCCATCCTTCTTGTTCTAGACACACTTATCTTCTGGACCCTGGTCCCACAGACAGACACACACATTCTCTCTCTGAATGCTGTATGAAACCATATCTTTTGCAGTAGTGGAAGCATGCCCCGCGTCTCAAATCACTCTCTATTCCCATACATAGTGCCCCACTTTTGACCAGGGCCCATGTCCTATGGTCCCTGGTCAAAAATAGTGCACTAAATAGGGAACAGGGTTTAATTCGGGACGCTGGCCATGGACAACGTCCTATCTGTTCATTGTCATATGTTAATGCTGATGAGGATGAGCCACATTTTGAATTACATGTAGAAAGAGTGAGCTATCTTAGGATCTCTGGTACTAGGAGGAATGCATGTGCATGTGAAAGTGCTCTTAAAATGGAACTGGGCATCTTCTTGAGTCCAGTGGAATGAGTGCATTTGGCAAGAATACAAAGGCAGAGGAATACAGTAGATGACATATTGTGGAAGATTTCTTAAAAAGCATATGGATTCTTTCCCTTTGCCATTAGGTCTATCTCTTCCATCTAATAGCACTGGTTCTGTTATGAAGACTCACCTCATGCGTTTTAAAGTATAGAAATGACTCAAAGCCCAAAGAAAATGTTAAATGGAAGCAAGGAGGTTGATGTGGCTCCTATCTTCCTTTACATCTGTAGAGCTATAATGGAGCTATGGAACACTCCTAAATCAATATGACTATAATGGAGTTCTGAAACACTCCTAAATCAATATGACTATAATGGAGTTCTGAAACACTCCTAAATCAATATGATTACAATGGAACACTCCTAAATCAATATGATTACAATGGAACACTCCTAAATCAATATGATTACAATGGAACACACTCCTAAATCAATATGATTACAATGGAACACTCCTAAATCAATATGATTACAATGGAACACACTCCTAAATCAATATGATTACTATGGAACACTCCTAAATCAATATGATTACAATGGAACGATAGAACACTTGTAACGGACGTCTTCGGGAGAAAGAGAGGAGGACCAAAGTGCAGCGTGGTTAGTGTTCATCTTTTTAATAAGAAACTGAACACTTCACAAATACAAAACAACAAAGTGACAACCGAAACAGTTCTATCTGCTGCAGACACACAAAGACAATAACCACCCACAAAACACACAGGAAAACAGGCTACCTCAGTATGGTTCTCAATCAGAGACAAGGATAGACAGCTGCCTCTGATTGAGAACCATATCAGGCCAAACACAGAAATAGAAAATATAGAAAAACTAACATAGACTGCCCACCCCAACTCATGCCCTGACCATACTAAATAAAGACAAAACAAAGGAATAAAGGTCAGAACGTAACAGAACATAACTGTAGAACACTCCTAAATCAATATGACTATAATGGAGTTCTGGAAGACTCCTAAATCATTATGACTATAATGGAGTTCTGAACCACTCCTAAATCAACATGACTATAATAGAACTATGGAACACTCCTATATCAATATGACTATAACATTTTATTTAACTAGCCAGTTAAGAACAAATTCTTATTTATAATGACAGCCTACCCCGGCCAAACCCTCCCCTAAGCCGGATGACACTGGGCCAATTTTGCGCCGCCCTTTGGGACTTCCGATCACGGCCGGTTGTGATACAGCCTGGGATTGAACCAGGGTCTGTAGTGAAGCCTCTAGCACTGAGATGCAGTGCTTTAGACCGCTGTTCCACTTGGGAGCCCTATTGTATTGGGATACAAACAAGATGTCTGACAGCTGTAACGTTGGAGAAGCTCCAGAACGGTTGTGGTCTGGGAGAATTCGTTTTTCCAAAGACGATTCTCTTAGTTCTCTTGAGAGGACACGCAGTGACCAAAGTATCAAATCAACCTGATTAGATTTGACATGTTGATGTAGCATTTCTGAAGAGGAAACTGAAAGCAAGACAACACTACAATACTGTATATAGTCCATCTATGACATCTTTATAAACTCTTCATTTTTTGCAGAAGAGCTGAATCGTGGTATCAACCTCCATATAAAACTACAGTTCTCTACTGAACTACAGTCTCAGCAATAACTCCTGGACATATCTTGAATCGTTGCTGTAAAACGGGACTGCATAAATCCTCTCAAAGACCCCAAGACAGCTCCAATGACAACAGTACAGTTGTGCAGAGACTTGGCTTGCTTTTTCTCCCTCAGTTTGAGATGGATAGTAGTCTCTCGTGACATATTTGGTTCTGGGTTTGGAAATTAGATGGATAGATACGCTTGTCTCTGGGAACGCATATATGTTTGATGTGGGATTTGCCCATGAAAAATAAAAAGCAAGCCGGTCGGGGAGTCGAGACAAGCATCCGGGACTGCTTCATGAAGGCACCCTATTCCATTTTTAGTGCACTACTTTTGACCAGGGCCCTGGTCGAAAGTAGTGCACTATAGGGAAAAGGGTGCCATTAGGGATGCAACGCGGGACGCTGGGAAACAATGTCTCAGACACTCAGGGGGAATCATGTATGTGGGGGACGGACACAGGAGCACACAGCCGCCCCAAAGATAGAACCGACTGACATCTCCATATCTCTCAGCAGCCTTGCATGGCGACTGTTGGAAAAATGTGCCCCCCTGTTGACTTGTGTATTCACACAGGGTGCATGGACACGGGAAACAGGCAGGGTCTGGGGCTCGTAATGGGCCAGATACCTTCATGTCTTGTACATCACGACAGTGGTTCTCACAGATATAGTTTAGTAGTCCAGGTTTTTGTACCAATTTAGATTAATTAATTCTCTCTGTTCTCTTCTCAACACAATCCAGTGGGGTTTTCCCTGTAGTTGAAGAAGAATCAGACAGGTTTGTTAACCATTGCCAACCCCAACAGTGAAATCACATACACCACAGCTCACAGTACATTGAGTACGCTCATCCAAGCATGGAGAGAGGGGATGGAGGGATGGAGTGGAGAGGTATTGGGTTCTGCCCCCAGAGACAAGACACTCTGGAGGGGCTATATATTGTAAAACCTCTGCCAGCTGCACCGGACAACCCTGCCTGGGTTCAAATCATCTTTGTTTTCTTTCAAACCCGTTCACTGTGCTTGATTGAGCTTACCTGACGCAATAGAACCAATGGAATAGTCCCAAAAGTGCAAACTCCATCCATCTGGCAGTCCAGACAGACTCTAATAAAACCATCAAACGATTTGAAGGGAAACAAATGCAGTTTGAACCCAGGTCTTCCACTGAGGAACTCCACTTGAAACGCTGGACAATCCTGAGAAAGGGCAGTATTTCAACCAGCTATAGCAGCTCCACTGTCAACATGTTACAATACATGGTGGATTGATGACATTAAAATCACACTATGTTGTAGCTGGCAGATAGAGGTGGTGGAGAAAGAATACAATGTCTGCTCAGACATGGTATTCAAATGGGATTCCAATCTTATAGGAGCAGGGTGGTAATTTGGCTTTAGCGTTTATAATAATAAGATTTGAAGTAATTCAATATAAATAATGATACATAAGTGTAAAAAGGTCATTGTCACATTGGGAATGTTTTCACTGTGTTTAGTGGGTCTATTGTGATTACCCACACAGAGAGAGTGCTAGCCTACAGGATCAGGTTGGTTTTCACTGTGTTTAGTGGGTCTATTGTGATTACCCACACAGAGAGAGTGCTAGCCTACAGGATCAGGTTGGTTTTCACTGTGTTTAGTGGGTCTATTGTGATTACCCACACAGAGAGAGTGCTAGCCTACAGGATCAGGTTGGTTTTCACTGTGTTTAGTGGGTCTATTGTGATTACCCACACAGAGAGAGTGCTATTCTACAGGATCAGGTTGGCTTTCACTGTGTTTAGTGGGTCTATTGTGATTACCCACACAGAGAGAGAGAGCTAGCCTACAGGATCAGGTTGGCTTTCACTGTGTTTAGTGAGTCTATTGTGATTACCCACACAGAGAGAGAGCTAGCCTACAGGATCAGGTTGGTTTTCACTGTGTTTAGTGGGTCTATTGTGATTATCCACACAGAGAGAGTGCTAGCCTACAGGATCAGGTTGGTTTTCACTGTGTTTAGTGGGTCTATTGTGATTACCCACACAGAGAGAGTGCTAGCCTACAGGATCAGGTTGGTTTTCACTGTGTTTAGTGGGTCTATTGTGATTACCCACACAGAGAGAGTGCTAGCCTACAGGATCAGGTTGGTTTTCACTGTGTTTAGTGGGTCTATTGTGATTACCCACACAGAGAGAGAGCTAGCCTACAGGATCAGGTTGGTTTTCACTGTGTTTAGTGGGTCTATTGTGATTACCCACACAGAGAGAGAGCTAGCCTACAGGATCAGGTTGGTTTTCACTGTGTTTAGTGGGTCTATTGTGATTACCCACACAGAGAGAGAGCTAGCCTACAGGATCAGGTTGGTTTTCACTGTGTTTAGTGGGTCTATTGTGATTACCCACACAGAGAGAGAGCTAGCCTACAGGATCAGGTTGGTTTTCACTGTGTTTAGTGGGTCTATTGTGATTACCCACACAGAGAGAGAGCTAGCCTACAGGATCAGGTTGGCTTTCACTGTGTTTAGTGGGTCTATTGTGATTACCCACACAGAGAGAGTGCTAGCCTACAGGATCAGGTTGGCTTTCACTGTGTTTAGTGGGTCTATTGTGATTACCCACACAGAGAGAGTGCTAGCCTACAGGATCAGGTTGGCGTTCACTGCATATGCCTTACTGTATTCCTATAGGAAACGCCAGGATATGTAACTTGATGGTCAGTTGGTTATGAAGGGAAAACTATATTCTCCATCCTCCTAATCCCAGGTGCACATTGTCATGCTGTGACATATCCCCAACGATAACAAATTACGCTGTCAACTTCTACTGGAAAAGGTATTTGGCATTATATGTAGGCCTATATTCTGTAGAAGTCTCCTTAGTCTACTCTTATGAGTGAAGACTTGTAGTTAGGAAACTTAATACAGTGATATACACTGAATTTACAAAACGTTAGGAACACCTTCCTAATACTGAGTTGCACCCCCTTTTGCCCTCAGAGCAGCCTATGTTCACCGGGGCATGGACTCTACGAGGTGTCGAAAGGGCTCCACAGGGATGCTGGCCCATGTTGACTCCAATGCTTCCCACGGTTGTCAAGTCTGCTGGATGAACCATTCTTGACACATACGGGAAACTACAGTTCTCGACAGACTCAAACCGGTGTGCCTGGCAGCTACTACCATACCCTGTTCTAAGGCACTTACATGGTTTGTCTGAATGACACACATGCACAATCCATGTCTCTTGTCTCAAGGCTTAAAAGTCCATCTTTAACCTGTCTCCTCCCCTTCATCTACACTGATTGAAGTGGCTTTAACAAGTGACATCAATAAGGGATCGTAGCTTTCACCTGGATTCACCTGGTCTATGTCGTGGAAAGAGCAGGTGTTCCTAATGTTTTGTACACTCATTGTACAATACATTAAATGAAGAAACAAACAAAAGAACGTCATGTTCTGAAAGTCACACACAGGCTGATCTCTCCAGTAAAGCTGTTACTGAAGAAATATTTATATCATGTCTAGATACTGTTCATGTTAAATTATGTATAGATAATGTTCATGTTAAATTATGTATAGATACTGTTCATGTTAAATGATGTATAGATACTGTTCATGTTAAATGATGTATAGATACTATTCATGTTAAATGATGTATAGATACTGTTCATGTTAGATACTGTTAATGTTAAATTATGTATAGATACTGTTCATGTTAAATGATGTATAGATACTGTTCATGTTAAATGATGTATAGATACTATTCATGTTAAATGATGTATAGATACTGTTCATGTTAGATACTGTTAATGTTAAATTATGTATAGATACTGTTCATGTTAAATGATGTATAGATACTGTTCATGTTAAATGATGTATAGATACTATTCATGTTAAATGATGTATAGATACTGTTCATGTTAGATACTGTTAATGTTAAACTTCCAAAACGCAGAAATCATCCCGGTATGATGCGTTTTGCATCACAGGATGCAAAACGCAACATCATATGATACAAAAAACGCAACATCACATGATGCAAAAAGCAACATCGTGATACAAAACGCAACATCATGTGATACAAAATGCAACATCATGTGATACAAAACGCAACATCACATGATGCAAAACGCAACATCACATGATGCAAAACGCAACATCACATGATGCAAAACGCAACATCACATGATACAAAACGCAACATCGTGATACAAAACGCAACATCATGTGATACAAAACGCAACATCATGTGATACAAAACGCAACATCATATGATACAAAACGCAACATCACATGATGCAAAAAGCAACATCGTGATACAAAACGCAACATCATGTGATACAAAATGCAACATCATGTGATGTTAAAACGCAACATCACATGATGCAAAAAGCAACATCGTGATACAAAACGCAACATCACATGATGCAAAAAGCAACATCGTGATACAAAACGCAACATCATGTGATACAAAACGCAACATCATGTGATACAAAACGCAACATCATGTGATACAAAATGCAACATCATGTGATACAAAACGCAACATCACATGATGCAAAAAGCAACATCGTGATACAAAACGCAACATCATGTGATACAAAATGCAACATCATGTGATACAAAACGCAACATCACATGATGCAAAAAGCAACATCGTGATACAAAACGCAACATCACATGATGCAAAAAGCAACATTGTGATACAAAACGCAACATCATGTGATACAAAACGCAACATCATGTGATACAAAACGCAACATCGTGATACAAAACGCAACATCACATGATGCAAAAAGCAACATCGTGATACAAAACGCAACATCATGTGATACAAAATGCAACATCATGTGATACAAAACGCAACATCACATGATGCAAAACGCAACATCACATGATGCAAAAAGCAACATCGTGATACAAAACGCAACATCACATGATGCAAAAAGCAACATCGTGATACAAAACGCAACATCATGTGATACAAAACTCAACATCATGTAATACAAAACGCATCATAAGGGGATGCTTTTTGTATTTTGAAACTTACATATCTTGAAAACTTGATTGCTGACAAGCAAAACATTTTTGGACTATGTCATCAATTGACTAATGAAACAAGTACGGTACTAAAATATTGTTTTTGGGTGGAGATTCCCTTAACCTTTAAACCACAAAGCACAATGATCTCATCACCTCGTGCCCATGTCTCTGTACAACCCACCCCTACAACAATCTGTTTATGTTATCTCTCCATAAGCACCCTCTGTGTTTGCAGTGTTTAAGCACTTTAAATCTCCTCTGAGTTTCTGCTCATGTCAGCTCTTTCCACTGAAAATGATTGATTATAGGTTTGTCAGGTTTGTCGTTTAAAGTAGTATTTAGTCTGAATCCAGGGAAAGCAAGGAACTCTGTACGTTTGCAATTCTTCAATACTTTAGATCTCATTTTCTGCATCAGTGTCATGTTATCATTCTCCTAGCTAAGTGTTTCATCAGACTGTTGGTGGACAAGATGGATGGCAGTCACTCTAAACGTACATATTTGCCGTCATGGAATATTAAGAACCTATCTGAAGGTTGACATGGGTTATGGAATCTTAGACAGTCCTGTTCAGAAAACACTGCCAATACAGACAGACAGACAGACAGACATGACTAGGCCTAATAAGGCAACATAATCTCAATAAAAACATTATAATACTATGTTTACTTATTCTCCACAAGTGAAGCATTTTCGGCACCATTGAAATCCCAATGAAGCGTAAGAATAGCATGATTTAAACAGCATGAGTTTATTTCCAAAACGCTACATCCACAAACGTTTCACATTCGTGTTTTTACATCAGAAATGATTGCTGATGTGTACATTCATGTGTGTCTAAAAATATTACTGTTCTCAGATTTTTTATACATTGATTTTAGATTATAGATTTTAGATTATAGAGTTATTTTTTTGTAAAACGCTATATATCCATTGTTTAGCAGGAATCGAATCTTTGTATCCTGTATACTTGACTGTCAAATGTGGTTGTCTCACCTAGCTATCTTATGATGAATGTTGCTGTAAGTCACTCTGGAGAAGAGCATCTGCTAAATTACTAAAATGTCAAACGTAAATGTTTTACATACTATTTAATATATATATTTTTACATTTCTTTATAATTTTTATTTTATTTGTTACATTTGACTGTGTAAAGCCTAGCAGTACTATTTATTTCTCTGAGAGTGAGGCGGATATATAGCATTATGCAAAAAAAATAAGGATTATTTGTCTCTCTGAAATGAAACCACCAAGTGATACATTTTAAACAAATACATGTCTGTCATTGAAAAACCCCATGACATGATTAGACAGTGAAAAAACACACCATTCTCTTTCAGAATATCTTTAAACAATAAAAGCTAATTTAACTACGTTTCTGAAAATGCATATACTGTATAGCATTTTTCAATGAAACTCTTAATTTAAATCTACCTCATACTGCAATACCAGCCCTAGTGAACAGCCTAGTCCCTATCTCGTCCCTATCTGTAGCTAATAAGTCATTACGTCCTCAAACTTCTCTATTGGCTGTTTATTTTTACAATTTGGACCGGCGCCATGTTGATATTATACAGATCATCGTAAGGCATAAAAAATATACCATACTGCCTAGACAGGAAGGAAGTCATAGACTGCCGTTAGTTTACTCTGCAAAGATGTTATTGTAAAGCAACAAGGTTAACGTAAAGACACATGGTTTATGGCCACATTATGGTTTAAGTAAATTTTCTAAGGACTTAGTGGATGTTCAATCAAGTTTAAAATGTAATTGTGAGGGATAATGTTGTTGGAATAGATGTATGCCATTCACACTTCAATTATATAAGATGTCATTCTTTAATTTCTAAAAGATGACTAACTCATCTTTAGATTTGCTTTTCAACACCGAGGCGAAACTTTAGGTTAGGAGGTCTGAATTCCACCATGACATGACAAGCGGACTGTGAGCACCACTGCATGAGAATTCCATGGCAAGGGACGACTCCATGTCACTACAACTGTCATGGCCCACCTATGAATCAACTGTAGGTTGACTCAGAGTCATATGTATATAACTCTCTGCTGGTCCTAGATGGAGTTGAATGTTGAACTATGACTGAATCTTTACAAGGGACTCCTCTTTCACGGAGGTGTCTCTCATGGATACAATGAGCACTGCACACCCGAGAATGGTCAAACATAAAGCAGAAATGACCTTGGGGCCATAAATACACCACTCCCACCACATAGCTCAGACACAAACACTGTTAACACACCACTTAAAGAACTTAGCACTGTGAAAACAAGATCTATGTAACACTCGCACAGAATCCTTTCCCAGTACATTTTAACATCCCAGAGTGTTACAGCTAACGTTTTCACAGTATCGCCCCTGAATATACAGTCCATACAGGAGGAGCTAGCATGTCAGACCCCAGACCCAGAGACCCATGGCACTGTTAGCTTAGCTATCATTCCCCCTCCCAGGCTAACACTTATGAACTTGAGGGAAAGTTTATTATTTTAACTCAGTTAGTCTAAACCTGATATTCCAATGGAATGTATTTATTTTCCCTCCACGCCTTAACGTGAAAATCTCCTATTATGAGAACGAGAGGAAATTAATTAATGAGTTACATATCACTTTTAAGTGGTCGTGACATTAGTACAAGTCAGCTTCCGCTATTGGCAACCTATTAGCAACCTGTTAGGGAAGTTAGGGTATACATCCCAGGGTAACAAGGCGTCTCTACGGTGATGATCGCATCACATCATCGCAAAAGGACCGTGGCCATCTTAATTTGATTAGCAAATCACATATGAAAGCTTAACATTTCTAAAACATGTCCTGTGTTAGGAAGCACATGTTGAGGGCACTCATAAGGACCGTATTCTAGAGTATTGACAGTCCCCATAAGTCTGTGTTAGTCCCTATAAGTCCTGTCTTGTTTTAACAGGTGTGTATTCGTTTTGGGGGGAGACTGACACAGCCATTAGACCATCAACGAACATGTCGTCCGTACAGGGAGTATAGGTTTCACTTTTCTCAAACGACTTCTGCATTTAAATACAACACCATGATGACAGGAAAATCTAAACCATCTGATCTCTCAGATATAAACCTGAGACCTTGCTATTAAACAAGACAAGGAAATTATATTGATGTGAAAATATGACCCAAAGTCAATGAAAATACTCACTGTTAGTCGTGTCTCTGAATGCCTGTAGATGAATAATATATTACTGTCTGACTGTGAAGAAAGCATCCTTAAACTAAGCCATGTTCTGAACTGTGAAGGTTAAGACTCTCCTAGAGACTATGAAGCAGCCATCTGGTGGTTACCCCAGACCCAAGGCACCAGTCTGGGGCTCTATACCCAGGCCAAGAAACCACTAGAGCTCAGCAAGGTACCCCTTTTAAGGGGTGATGTACCCCTAAAGCGGACATAGAAGGAAGGATAAATGGCCATATTACAACCTATTGCGTTATTTGCTCTATAACCTGCTAATTGATATGTCTTGACATCGTGAAATACAGGCCTAAAGGCCGAGACAATAACTTGACAGTGGCAGAATAAATTCAACCACACCTTTGTTTTATCACAAAACCGGATAGAAACCTCTGCCTGGTGAAGTCCACTACGCATATAGAATGTAACAGACAGTTACATGACCTACAGCATGGTCAAGCAAGTTCATGTTTCTGACATTTTCGGACCATTAAAAAACTAGTGATTAAGAACCACAGAGAGTTACCAGCAAGATGCAAAAAACAACAGGAGTTGCCTCCACTCAACATCATCACATCACCTTTGCTTAGTATAATACAGTGACAACTAAAAGATACCAAAAACAATTTAGTCCAATCAACGTAAGCTAAATATGATGTGGCTGATTTCTGTGTGCGCGCGTGTGTGTGTGTGCCCGTTCGCATTCATCATACTTGTAGAGAAAAGCCAATGCCATGTTTTGTATTATTTTTGGGGGTAAATTCTTTTGGGAAGCCTGGCTCCCCTCGGCATCCATGAATACACACCACTGAGTAATAGGGGGTTAGATGAGAAGATATGGATATAAGGGTGTAAGGGTAGAAGATTAGTGTCCTTTTACTTTAAGGTCTGATGTTAGATATACTTTTTATACACGGTGAGAGTGAGACAATCATAAAGTTGATTCACCGGTTGTATAGTAGGACCCTGCCGGTTCACATAGGTGACCTCACAGAATGCCTGGTCAGTAGGGGTCAGGGTAGAGCTGTTTAGAAATGTATCTCCCTCTCACTCTTTTTTCTGTTGCTCTCTCTCTTTTCTCTCTCTCGGTCATTGAAATCCACACTGTACTCCTTCATACAATCCACCCATTTATTCATTCCTCTATCGTGTTGAATTAAAATCGGAATTACACAGACCTCCATGGTATCTAAGTAATAACAAGGAAAAAGGAGATACATTGAGTGGGAGGATAAAATGAGCAACCTTACTTCCTGTATTGCCCTAGATTGATTTCCTGGTGTGTTAACTGTAAGCTAGGGTTTGTGCTATCAGTGCATCCCTTAGGGCATAGTCCTACATTCCCTGATTCTATACAAAGCCCAGGTGGACAAAGACAGTAAAGGCTACACACACACACACGCTCAGTCACACACGCACGCGTAAGCCTGCTTGACTGTACTGATGTAAAACAGCCAGTTAATCACAGAGGTCGGGTGTCATTAATTTGATTGAGACAATAAACATTTTCACTTCTAAAATGACGACCCTAAGGAGCCTCACTCTTGGAGCGAGGTTTCTCAGACCAGCCAGTTGGTTTTCATCTATGACCTTTGTAGTTAAATACTGTATATTTATAGAATTATATAGAAAGCCTGGTCTGGTCAAAGTTTGGGCAGCGTTTTGAAAATAGCATGATTTCCTTTGGTTCTTTTAAACATCAGCCTGTGGAGTCCAGAGACCACATCCTAAACCTCCTGGATGTTGTTCCATGATCTTGGAGCTCGTTGATTAATCACAGCGAGGAGATTGTTCCCCCGTCTGCAGTTCATCTCCTTTGAGTACTGACCAGACTTGGGTTCAAATAGTGTTTGAAAATCTTTCAAATGCTTTCAGTGTTTGGTTAAACCTGCCTGGAGTGCTATGGGCGGGGTTTGCACTTTTGAGACATTTCTATTGGTTCCATTGCAACAGGCAAGCTCAATCAAGCACAAATGCAGTATTTGACATGGTTTCAAATAGGATTTGAACCCCTGGCTGATACATACATACTGTACTACACAGAACATGACTGCATTGTCTCAAATCACTGGCTCCCGAAAGTCCCACTTTATTATACTGTAGTTGTTTATCATCATATTTTCGTATATTACCCACAAATCCTTTTTCTTTTGAAAAATTGAAAATGTTTGCTGAAAGGTGATATTTGGAAAAAGTCTTGGTCCAACATGAACTCATCAACTCACTGCATTGTTTTGACGTTTGTCCATTGTTTTCTTTTCAGATTGACCGCTACTTGTAGTTTCAAGCTATTCCGTGTGCAGCCTTTCCCAAGGCCCTGTGTATGGAAACAATATATATTTTATTAAAACAATAGCCAGGCTTTGTGAGAGAACCGAGGGGGTCTTCCAGCTGTGGATTACCAACATAGTATTCAAATCCCGCCTGAGCTGGAGATACATTTTCAACATGTCCAGACACTATACTGAACACCAGTCAAGAGTCGGACACAAAATGGATGCCCAGACGTCACGCGTATATGTATATTACAGAAGGATTTCTACTGACAACACACCCAGTCTATCAGTTGTCATTTGAAAGGAAACATTTCCCCTTAGATTGACATGTTAAGAGAGAAAGACTTATCGGCTCATCGGAAACAGAGTTCTAGACTACAATGATAATATGATGGTATAAAAGACGTTGGAAGTGGAAATGTTTTTACAGAACTTTCTGGTTCTCTAAACGTCTTTGACAGCTTAACTCCTAGTGGCTGAACAGCACATGACTGGGGAATAACCAAAGGAAATAACCGTAAAACAAACATTTCTTACAGCGATTTGTCAACAAATTTTGAAAAAGTGCTAAATGCCGGTGTGTGGTATTTTCATAGAAAATATATTTTTCACCAATTTCCTCATATTGGCCTTGCTTCATAGCAGCAATTCCAGTGAAATATAGTTGCGCCCAATTTGACAACATGGCTCACCTATTCATCCCTGGACGATCTATCATCAGGATAAGTTGACATTACTCTGACTCACATCCAAGATCCTAAATAATACCTCTAGCACATCATTATTCATTCACAGGAGTGTGTGTGTGTGTGTGTGTGTGTGTGTGTGTGTGAGAGAGAGAGAGAGAGAGAGAGAGAGAGAGAGAGAGAGTGTGTGTGTGTGTGTGTGTGTGTGTGTGTGTGTGTGTGTGTGTGTGTGTGTGTGTGTGTGTGTGTGTGTGTGTGTGTGTGTGTGTGTGTGTGTGTGTGCGTGCGTGTGTGTGTGTCTGTGTGTCATCACCATCATTCACAGCTCTCTGATAGACCATATGGAAGTGATTGTCAGTCTGCATGGAGGGAACCTGGTTCTCCTTAGAACGCTACATCTCCATTCATCATGATTTCTCATGTGATAAATGTCAGATATCATTTGAGTCCTTTTGAAACTATAGTCTGTGGTAGATTTAAAGGACGGGTATATGGTGGCATGTGGATCCTAATGTTGCCGTTTAGGTTTTCTGAGCTTGAATTGACCTTCTCTACTTGGTTTTGAGAGGATTGTGTTTTTACATCTTTATTTACTACATGTCTTAAAATCCCTCTCCACTTTGTTGACTATAACCAACAAGACTTCTGGTGTGTTGATACTGACTATCTTAAAGCAGATCTTCTATCGGCTATAATCACTCTCTAGTCACTTTAGTTATATTCATCTGTTGAAGTTTTTCGTCAGTTTGATTGCCATTGGCAGGACTGTGATTGGTCTACTTTCCCAGCAGGACTCAGGGACAGGGACATTGTCCAGTTGTTTTGATAGAGCCCAGGTCACACACATGCACACCCACATGCACACCCACACACACATGTGTAGTTATTTTGTCACACAGACACACGCACGCACACACACGCACGCACACACACACGCACACGCACACGCACACGCACACACACACACACACACACACACACACACACACACACACACACACACACACACACACACACACACACACACACGCACACGCACGCAGACCTCACTTGACCTGGTGAGGTTACAACATGGTGGTTAAGGCTTTGTCACAGTCTGACTGGTCTGCTGCTGCACTACCCAGACAGAGCCTGTTTAATTACCAACTCACTCTTGGAATTTAGGAGAGACTCTGTGGCAGCGCAATTTCTCTGATGAGGTGGTCAGACAAAATGGTGGTCATACTGTATTTGCTGAGCCTATTTTAATTTTATTTTTTTAACCCTTATTTTACCAGGTAGGTTGACTGAGAACATATTCTCATTTACAGCAATGACCTGGGGAATAGTTACAGGGGAGAGGAGGGGGATGAATGAAAATAGTGCAAGAGAAGTTTGCTTGTGCATTTTGAGGGGGATCCCAAAATGTCAGAATACATTGGTACAACTCACTATATTAAAATATACTGTGAGAGATTTCTGTTGAATCTCTGACAGAATAGGAACTCCAGTTCTGTGTTTATTTCCACTGACTATGAATAACCTTGAACAGCACATTAGTGCCATCATCACCTCAAGATACAGTAAAAATAGTCTCGACTGAAGTCCATTTAGGTAAGATCTCACCCCAGATAACACCGAACCACTAAACTGCTAAACTGACAGACGAACGATCGGAAAGATAGCTACACACCACGATAACAGTGAACCTTACATTAACAACAACCAAAATCCATATATTTTTACAGTTTTAACTTGCTAAATTGCAATTGAATTGAGATGTGTCTATTTGGACTGCTGAAGTAAAGGGACCCAGCCCTGGTTGTCTGTCAGCTGTCTGGTGTGGTTTCAGTGAGGGACTTGGACATGTCTTCTATGGAGATGTGGCTGAGTGAGAGAGTTGTGGGTTGTGGGTTGGGCTCCAGATGCTTGCGGTTGCTTGTTTATTGTTTTTGGCACTCAGCCCACAGTACCGCTTCAGATGTGATTTTGTATGGCGGTTAATTTAATTTGCGAGAGTTTTTTTGTGTGGTATGTGTGAGGAACAGATGCTTGGGGTATCTGTGATGCTAAAGCACACTTTCCAACTCCTTGATCACAACATTAATTGTTACAGGTGAACAATTATTCTATTCAATTCTATTCTGTTCTATATTTTTCCCCCATTACTTTTACTTTCTTTTCTATTCTATTTTATTCTATTCTGTGATTTTCTATGGAACCAAACACTGAAATATAACAAGAAAGTACCTCAACAGAATCACACATGCTGTTCTAATTCACTGAATGAGAGTGAATGTGACCATAGATATAAACAATGGATTTCTCCCTTTCTACTGCTGCTTGCTTTAATTAGTGAGGAGTCACCTGTTCAAGTGCTGCTCAGGGATTGGGGAAATAGTCTGAACAGCTGTGCAGTGGAATTGTCCAATACACATTCCAGTGGTACAGAACATTTTACTGTAGGTGTAGGGCCAAATAATCTTCTACCGGTATCCAAAGTCATTTTTGTACAGAGTTGAACTGGACTTCTGTCCAAACTCATTGTTTCACCAGAGCTATTTCCCTGTAATCATCATTATAACAGAAAGTTGTTTCACAAGGGACCCGGTTTCCCAAAACTATCTGAAGGCTAAATTCATCATTAGAACCTTCGTAGGATCACGGTTAAATTAAATCACTCAGCTGTTTCCCAAAACCCTCGTTATTAATGTTGCAATTGAAAACGCTTGTAATCTAACACCTGCCTCAAGCTTCGGAAACACCGACAGCATATTTGCGCAAAACAGTACACAGCATCAGCGGGATGTGTGCAACAAAAGTTCAACATTTACATTCTGCTACCATTTCTGTCAAGCCGTCTACGCATACAGTTTGACGCATACGTTTGATAAATCCAAACGCACTGCAACTGCCTCTGCAACGCAATGCTGCAAGGCAAACTCAGCGTTTCATTGGAAATGAATGTAATTCTGGTGTACCGAAATGTAATGATGCCGGTGTGATCGAAGCGTCAGACCACTTGTAGAACAGCTAACCCACTGGGCACACACTGGTTGAATCAACGTTGTTTCCGTGTCATTTTCAATGAAATTACGTTGAACCAATGTGGAATAGACGTTGGATTTAACGTCTGTGCCCAGTGGTAAGTGCGTCGTTAGATGCTTCTTTGCTCTCCCACGTCACTTTATACACAGAAGATCTCTGCTAAACGTAGAATCACATGGTTTATCTGTCTCTCTGTGACCTTCTGAACCAAAGTTGTAATTGTTACAAACAAGCGCCGTATAAAAAAATGTGCTTAAAACTGAGATGACTTCATTAAAACATAAACAGTAGGCTGTAGGCCTGTTTCCATTATATTGGAATAATGCATTTCACGTTCAATCCATTGAGTTCTATTTTGCTACTTGTAGGCTACCCTCTGCAATATATTTCATGAAGTGTAGCGTAACGTTCGCAATGATGTGCAAATCAATGATTTAGTGCATTTTTATTGGGTAAGCATTAGAACAGGCATTCTCAATATTTGCAACCATAGGTGGTAATATCTCACTAGGAGCTGATCTGACGTCAGTATTGTGAAATCTTTATAATGTTGAGGTAAGATTAGAATGGAGAAACCTGATCTGAGAGCAGCGCACCCTTTCTTTCGATCCTATCAATATAGAAACATGTTCCAACGACTCACTTAGCGATCATTTATCTCTGCGTGGTGTTTTGTGAAGCGCAGGTTACATCTTTGGCCGTTTTAGGAAAGACGCATTGGTAAAGAATTGTAAGCCTAAAGTCCATCACTATCGGCAAACCGGACTCAGAGGTATTTCTCTGTAATCCTCATTATAAAAGCAAGATGTATCCATCCCATAGTTTTACTGGACAGCTAAAGACAAGACAAGAGGTATCCATCCCATAGAAAAGTCGAAGTCAGCTTAAATAATTGTTTATTTGCATAATTAATTGTTTATTTGCAATAAAACATTTATGAGATCTCATAAAGCAACTAAATATAACATTTTATATAAAAGCTCCATTCTTCCACTGGCAGACAAACATACACCAGCTACTTAAACAGCTGGTCGTTAATAGTTTAATCAGTGTATCAATTGTGTATAGTATAGATGCAGTTTAGGAGTCTTGTCATGTCTCTGGATTTGGGATTAAGACTGTCTGTTGGCGCTCAGACTATGTTCTCTCCACATCTTTACTCCAACACACACACACGCACACGCACACACACACACACACACACACACACACACACACACACACACACACACACACACACACACACACACACACACACACACACACACACACACACACAAACTTGGAGCAGAAATCCCCACCACCACCAAGATCTCTGTTGCCATCAGATATCCCTGAATACCACTTCTCTGTCAGCGGTCCAGCCCTGATACCTTAATAAAACTAGCCAGAAAAGACAACCTATGAACGTTTAGACATAACTAAAGGGATTTTTTAAAATGGATTTGTGGCATGTGTCGTTGTACAATTCTGTTTGATTGGGATTGTCCTTTCAGAAATAGAATACAGTTGGCTGGTTGTGTATCGGCATTGGGAGGGAGGGAGGTATAGCATTACCTCAGCGATGACATTTCAACCCTTTTGGAATGAGGAGAAGATAAAAGTGGATGGAAGTGTGAATGGACCGCTGGGTTTTTATGAAAGTGAGACACCACTTGGTAGTGAGAAGAAAGAGAATGGCTGGTCAGTAGGTTGGATTGATGAAATAAACACACAGAGAGGCACACACACACACACACACACACACACTTCAAAAGGAACACTTCACCAGATCGAACAAATGACTGGAACTCCGGATGCTACCAGGATTCAGTTAACCCCCTGACTTCTGGGGACACAAAAGTTTATTCTATACAACTGTCTTCTATACAACTGTCTTCTATACAACTGTCTTCTATACAACTGTCTTCTATACAACTGTCTTCTATAGAAGCAACACTGGATGTTAGTTTTGTCCAAATCAAGGGTCCTCTTCTTCTCCCTTCTTTTCTCCCTCTTTTCATCTCTCGCTTTCATTCAATACAAACAGGAAAAAATCATTCACATCCCATCTCGTTCCAATGGCCGAGCCACAATGGTTGAGAAACTGCCATTAAGACAGAATGGAGAGAAAACATTCTGCCGTTTTAAAAAAAGTCCATGGTCCCCCTCTGAAATCACAGAGTGTGAATGAGCCACGCTTTGAATGAAACCCCATTAAGAACAACCTGAGACACACTAAGGTCTAACTATGGTCATCTTAATGCTTTGAATGAAATCCCATTAAGAACAACCTGAGACACACTAAGGTCTAAAGGCTACAGACCTCTATTGTCCTTCAGATAAAAACCAGCTCTGTGGTCGTTTCACCCCTTATAGTAGATTACTAATCTCCTTATCTTTATCACCCCAAAATGTCCGCCCAGTGATAACACACATCCATCTGCTAAGCATCACTTGGTCTGCAGCTAACATACAAATGTGGCTCTAGTCTAGTTTGACCTCACAGATGTCATTTCAAGACGGCCGATATGGAGCACTTGGTCCAGCAGTCAAGTCTACAAAGTGGGGATAACTGTTCAAATGGCCACCCTACAACACATCTGGTATATCGCTCACAGTTGTAGCACTTTGTCCCCTGTCTCATAATAACCAGAAACCTCTGGAGGTGGTCAGTAGAGAGAAGGTCGAGGGCATCTCAGTAAAACAGGTAAAGAGTCAAAAGGCTGTCTGGTAGAGTGGAGACTTTTAATTGTTAGTCTCTTTTTCTCTATTATTTGTTTTTTGCCTCTCTCTCTCTCTCTCTCTCTCTCTCTCTCTCTCTCTCTCTCTCTCTCTCTCTCTCTCTCTCTCTATCAATCACATACACACAGCTCTGTTGTTCACTGCGGAGTGTCTCTCTCTTCCCCGACAGCTCTTCTCGGTCTTATCAGCAGGCCCATCTTAGAGCCCTCTCAGATCTGTGTTTCATCGCTGACAGACCCCCATGCCCATAATCACTCTGTGTGATGGTAAACTTGTCACTCTGACACACACAGAAAAAACACACAAACTCGCGTGCATAGACACACACAGACACACAAACGCACGCACGCACACACACACACACACACACACACACACACACAACCACACACACACGCACACACACACACACACACACACACACACACACACACACACACACACACACACACACACACACACACACACACACACACACACACACACACACACACACACACACAACACATGCTCAGAACCCCCCCAACGCTGGGTGAGTGATAGGCGATAACTTTCCAAGGAATGGAGGAGATGGTGGAAAAAGACTTGAAGACTAAAAACGATTCTCTTCTTTAGACCCCCGTGGCTGTAAACATGATGAGTAGATTAGAGTTATGGGTCCACTTAGCTGGAGCGCAGGGTCAATATCTGTTAGACACTCCCAGAGAAAGTGTTTGTGGGGCTTTACAGCTATCCATCAATGTATTAGCCATGTCCCTGATTAGATGATTTACTTTCAGTTAATTCTTTGGTGTTTTAACCAGGTGTTTTTGATGGGTTTGAACCCTCTAAATAAGTTTGATTGATTTCCAAGTCATAAACAAATTCGATTTTAATTTCGACTCCCGGCTGATGTTCAGAAAAGAAACACAACGGCTCAGTTCCAGAAGTCCCATTTCCAGGACTAAACATTTTTTAAGTGAGATGCTGGCTTCCCTCACAGATGCTCTGAGCACCTAGATGTTTGGCTGATACAGCTGAAACTACTACTCTGAAATAAATCAAAACTCCTCCAATCCAATACTACTAATCGCACACAGACGAATGGAGAGATCGTAGATGAGAGGAATGGAGAGATCCTAGAGAGCTGTATGTTCAACAGCCACTAAACAAACAGTGATGTGGGAGGATACATGTCAAGCCCATAGAGAACACGGTCCTGTGTTATAGTGTGTGTTGTGCTGTTCCACTGACACCACTCACATCTTCATCTAATTACACCAATACAGATACACGCACACGCACACACACACACACACACGCACAAAACATCCCTCAGCACTCCATAATTGATATGAACTGTTTCCTGAGGAGTATGACAATAAAAGGAAATGGATAGTCCTTATGGGAAGACCCATTCATATTTATACAGCAGTTAACAGGGCAGCACAGACATGTCCCTGAGTGTTTAAACAAGTGAAGCAACAATCTATCCACTGAATCTCTATCGCTAAAAGCCTTGAATGGTGTTGTTGTTGTGAGGTTTGAGAGAGTTAAAGTGGAACTGAGCGTTTTAGCAACATGAAATCTTAATACAATCTGTTGATATACACCCCCAGGAAGAATATCACTCCCTTCTTTACATTATCTGCAAGTACTTAGATATGGTCACTTTCCCGTTTTCATAAATTCATAGAATGTTTGGGAATGAGGTCTACTAAGGCATTTGTGAAATCTCTATTGCAATATAGAGTGGGAAAGCGGCCGTGCGTTTTGACAATTACTAGACACTGCAGTAAATATGATAATAGTTGTTCAAGTTCAGCATATCTAGCAAGCTTAAGCGATTCACATTTCTTGCTAGCTGACTCCTACATGACACCTGCATCTCTAAGCTGTAGCCACCGAGAAACGATATGAGGGGAAAAAGTCAGTCACTCACCCACTCCTCCAATGACACGACATCCTCCTAGCAGCTAGCTAGCTAACGTACACACTCCTGTCATTTTATAAAGTAAATGACTCAACTGTTGACTCATATCACTCGCCTGTGTGTCCGATTCGGCCCGCGGGCCTTGTGCGCGAGCTTATTGCCCTTGTTAGTGTGATTGTATTGACATTCCCAACCTTAGTTACAGTCGTCCGTTTTTCTTCAAAATATTGAGTCATTGAAACTAAAACAGTGCGTCCCGTGTATATCTGTATCTACGTACTGGTATTGTATCTCTAGATAATGTGTTTTATCTGACCTACAGAACCATTACGTCAACGTGTTGCATTGTCACCATGTTCAAAGAAAAAACGAGTTGAATTAACGTAACTTAATGGATTATGGATGGTTTATGGTGGGTTCCACAGAGCTTTTGCCTGTAGGTTTCTCCTAAGTTTTTTCCATCCTTCACCTCTCAGTCTCCCAGTATGGCCTGGCTCGACAAATACACCCTCCTCTAGCCTCAAGTCTCGCTGGGAGTAATGGGCTGTCTGTGCCCTTCAAGACAGGCATGAAAGATGGACTCTCACACACACACGCATGTGCACACACAGGCATGCACACACACAGGCACACACACACACACACACACACACACACACACACACACACACACACACACACACACACACACACACACACACACACACATACACAGGCGTGCTCTGTGCATCCGGACCAGAACAAGGTCTCCTCCTCTCACCCTTTGCCTGATGTATAGAGACGTGAGGAACCATGTTGATTTAGCTGTACATCATTACTGTGTCGTTTAAAATCATTGCCTGAGATGTAAACCTGTATCAAATCAAATCAAATGTTATTGGTCACATACACATGGTTAGCAGATGTTATTGCGAGTGTAGCGAAATGCTTGTGCTTCTAGTTCCGACAGTGTAGCAATATCTAACATGTAATCTAACAATTCCACAACAACTACCTAATACACACAAAGTAAAGGAATGAAATAAGAATATATACATAGAAACATAACGGATGAGCAACGACAGAGAGGCATAGACAAGATGCAATAGATGGTATAAAATACATATGAGATGAGTAATGCAAGATATGTAAACATTATTCAAGTGGCATTATTAAAGTGACTAATGATCTGTTTATTAAAGTGGCCAATGATTTCAAGTCTTTATGAAGGCAGCAGCCTGCATCCGTGACCCTAGCAATCATTTTTATGGATCGTTTCAAATCCCGGTTTCGCTGTTTTGGCTAAAGCCGTGATAAACCTGTATCGGTGACCCAAGGAATCAGTTTTATGGATCGAGTCTAGATAGCTGAGCTGTTTGGACTAAAACTGTCATTGTATCAATGACCCAAGCAATTGGTTTTATGGATGAACCCAGTCTAGGTTTAGTTGTTTTGGTCTAAAACGGTCACCTCCAATGTGTGGGAACATGAAGGCCGGTATTAAAACAGGGTTGTGTGTTTGGACATTACGAGAGGAAGGGGTCATACGTCATTAAGTTTGACCGCTAAAAGTTTGACCACATAAAATGGACACTTAAATAATGCATAAAACACCATGTTGTATGTTAGCGAGGGCGGTGGGAAGACGGTGAGCGGACCCTGACCATAGTGTTTGAGAGAGAAAGAGACCCTCACAACTCTTCTATTGAGTGACACTTTAACAAGAAAGCCTAAAAACAACATATAAAGGCTCTAACATGAAATCATCCCAACACATACAACTCTAAACCATCTACAGCAGGGCATTAGCATTTGGATGTCCACAAAGTGTACCACTGTGACGTTCCACAAGCAGACATGATGGACACGAGGTCGTGGACACGGTCAAAACCCACCAGACTCCGGCTCGTAAAAACCAACTCGGGTAGTGGAGGACGCACACACACACATTATAGTGCTGGGGCTTAAGGAGGGAGAAGGAGAATAGAGAAGTCTTTGGCTGTGTGAGTTTAGAATCTTTAGTGGCAGGAAGAGTGGCAGTGCTGTCCGGGGGGCTACCGAACCTCAGCACCATTTTACTGCTGGCCTGTAAACCCCTCATTATCTCTGAGCCCGGTGGGTTACATATACAACTTCATTTAAACAGGAGAGAGCCTGGGCTGGGGGTATGGGTGCTGGTGCACTCCTCTCTGACTCATAGTAAAATGACACCCTTGATTTCGACAGGTTTACAACTCCCCCCTTGAAAACAGGCAGCCTTTCGCTTCCTCAGAGGAGAGGAGAGAGGATTTCTGTTTATCAAATGGGAATTCCAGGTCTTAGTGACCCGGAACAAGTGGGATCAACGCTTCCTTGCTTCCCTACCTCAACCCAATGCCTGGACAAGAGAGGGAGGGGGCGGGGGAGAGAGGTGGGAGAGAAAGAAAGAGAGAGAGGGGAGGGTAGAGAGAGGGAAGGAGTAAGTAGGGAGAGAGGGGGGGTGAGAGAGAGACTGAGGGGCTCCATCCCATGTGTGTACCTGACACACATCGTTGCACAGCATTCTGGGCCTGTCACTCGTCCTGCTTGCCCCGCTGACTGCAGTCAAGAATCCTGCCAATTAGATGGAGCAGGAATTTCCCATAAAGCCTGTTTATTTGTGTAAACAGATCTGGCTCCCGCGCCAGCCTGAGGATGTTGTTTCTATCGTAATATGAGGAGATTAATCTTTCAAATCTTAGAAAATTAATAGTTAAATGTCAACAGCCTGCAGTCATAAAATGCAAATATACCTTGATTCGTTCCATCATTTTCTTTATTGGGCCAAATCCTCAATTTTTCAGCACCTTCTCATGGGAAAATGAACTAGTTTAACCCCAATGTGTTTACGTTCCCTGGTCAGCACCACTAGACACCTTTCATCACTTCTCTGTTGTCTCTACGTTCTTTTCCTTTTCATGTTCAGGGACAGCATCTACTCTTACTACAGAACGCTACACTACATTATGTGGGGCCAGTCAGGGGAAACATAGGGACCTTTTTAATGTAATGTTGTAACATTAAGGAGTCTTAATGGAGGTGTTATCAAGATGATCCAGACGTGATATTCTGCAGCACCAGGAGTAGTTTAAAACCGCAACCAGCTCACAGTCACTTAGTGGACTTATCCACACACTCCTCATTTATCAATCTTTCATTCAGGCCCCAACAACGCCAAGAATATTCCCTCAGCACTAAAGGACTACCACTCCAATTGTCATGGTAATGATTCTAACCATTTTAAATCATTCGTCTTTTAGAAGATCTTCCAATTAAAGAGAAAGGTTCACATGCACTTGATACCGAACACTGTGCAACATTGGAACATGTTAATTGTTTTAATTCAGAGATGCACTGTACTTACCATGTTGTCCTGTCCCCGTTCTCTCTACAGACGTTTATTCCATTACATTACAGTTTATTCCAATACATCGCTCTGGGCGCAGGTATAGGGCACCCCACGGCAAGAAAAACAGAACAAGACAATCATTTGTGCCAGGTGTGATATCTCTCCTAAAAAAGCTTGGGCTAATGCTCCTATCGACCCAGAAAGGCCAGCATGAAGGTCTCTTTTTATTAGCATTGAACTGTTATGGAAGTTGTACTGTCAATAGGTTTGGTATTTAAACACCACTTTAAACATGTACATGACACTGCAACAACATTTCCCCATGGAGACAATAAAGACAGTAAAGTACAGTGTCAATGCTAGGGATCAGAAGTCCCTTATGAACAGTGAAGTCCAGACATTATGGAGTAACAGAACCATTATAACAGACATTATGGAGTAACAGAACCATTATAACAGTGAAGTCCAGACATTATGGAGTAACAGAACCATTATAACAGACATTATGGAGTAACAGAACCATTATAACAGTGAAGTCCAGACATTATGGAGTAACAGAACCATTATAACAGACATTATGGAGTAACAGAACCATTATAACAGTGAAGTCCAGACATTATGGAGTAACAGAACCATTATAACAGACATTATGGAGTAACAGAACCATTATAACAGACATTATGGAGTAACAGAACCATTAAAACAGTGGAGTAACAGAACCAGACATTATGGAGTAACAGAACCATTATAACAGACATTATGGAGTAACAGAACCATTATAACAGACATTATGGAGTAACAGAACCATTATAACAGACATTATGGAGTAACAGAACCATTATAACAGTGATGTCCAGACATTATGGAGTAACAGTACCATTATAACAGACATTATGGAGTAACAGAACCATTATAACAGACATTATGGAGTAACAGAACCATTATAACAGACATTATGGAGTAACAGAACCATTATAACAGACATTATGGAGTAACAGAACCATTATAACAGACATTATGGAGTAACAGAACCATTATAACAGTGATGTCCAGACATTATGGAGTAACAGTACCATTATAACAGACATTATGGAGTAACAGAACCATTATAACCATTATAACAGACATTATGGAGTAACAGAACCATTATAACAGACATTTGGATAACAGAACCATTATAACAGACATTATGGAGTAACAGAACCATTATAACAGACATTATGGAGTAACAGAACCATTATAACAGACATTATGGAGTAACAGAACCATTATAACAGTGATGTCCAGACATTATGGAGTAACAGAACCATTATAACAGACATTATGGAGTAACAGAACCATTATAACAGACATTATGGAGTAACAGAACCATTATAACAGTGATGTCCAGACATTATGGAGTAACAGAACCATTATAACAGACATTATGGAGTAACAGAACCATTATAACAGACATTATGGAGTAACATTATAACAGACATTATGGAGTAACAGAACCATTATAACAGACATTATGGAGTAACAGTACCATTATAACAGACATTATGGAGTAACAGAACCATTATAACAGACATTATGGAGTAACAGAACCATTATAACAGACATTATGGAGTAACAGAACCATTATAACAGACATTATGGAGTAACAGAACCATTATAACAGACATTATGGAGTAACAGAACCATTATAACAGACATTATGGAGTAACAGAACCATTATAACAGACATTATGGAGTAACAGAACCATTATAACAGTGATGTCCAGACATTATGGAGTAACAGAACCGTTATAACATGATGTCCAGACATGGAGTAACAGAGCCATTATAACAGTGATGTCCAGACATTATGGAGTAACAGAACCATTATAACAGACATTATGGAGTAACAGTACCATTATAACAGTGACATTATGGAGTAACAGAACCATTATAACAGACATTTTGGAGTAACAGTACCATTATAACAGTGATGTCCAGACATTATGGAGTAACAGAACCATTATAACAGACATTATGGAGTAACAGAACCATTATAACAGACATTATGGAGTAACAGTACCATTATAACAGACATTATGGAGTAACAGAACCATTATAACAGACATTATGGAGTAACAGAACCATTATAACAGACATTATGGAGTAACAGTACCATTATAACAGTGATGTCCAGACATTATGGAGTAACAGAACCATTATAACAGACATTATGGAGTAACAGAACCATTATAACAGACATTATGGAGTAACAGAACCATTATAACAGACATTATGGAGTAACAGAACCATTATAACAGACATTATGGAGTAACAGAACCATTATAACAGACATTATGGAGTAACAGAACCATTATAACAGTGATGTCCAGACATTATGGAGTAACAGAACCATTATAACAGACATTATGGAGTAACAGAACCATTATAACAGACATTATGGAGTAACAGAACCATTATAACAGACATTATGGAGTAACAGAACCATTATAACAGTGATGTCCAGACAGAAACATTATAACAGACATTATGGAGTAACAGAACCATTATAACAGACATTATGGAGTAACAGAACCATTATAACAGACATTATGGAGTAACAGAACCATTATAGTGACAGACATTATGGAGTAACAGAACCATTATAACATGTCCACATTATGGAGTAACAGAACCATTATAACAGACATTATTATGGAGTAACAGAACCATTATAACAGTGATGTCCAGACATTATGGAGTAACAGAACCATTATAACAGACATTATGGAGTAACAGAACCATTATAACAGACATTATGGAGTAACAGTACCATTATAACAGTGATGTCCAGACATTATGGAGTAACAGACCAATTATAACAGACATTATGGAGTAACAGAACCATTATAACATAATGACCAGACATTATGGAGTAACAGGCCAATTATAACAGACATTATGGAGTAACAGAACCATTATAACAGTGATGTCCAGACATTATGGAGTAACAGAACCATTATAACAGACATTATGGAGTAACAGAACCATTATAACAGACATTATGGAGTAACAGAACCATTATAACAGACATTATGGAGTAACAGAACCATTATAACAGACATTATGGAGTAACAGTACCATTATAACAGACATTATGGAGTAACAGAACCATTATAACAGACATTATGGAGTAACAGAACCATTATAACAGACATTATGGACATTAGTAACAGTACCATTATTATGGAGTAACAGAACCATTATAACATAATGACCAGACATTATGGAGTAACCATTATAACAGACATTATGGAGTAACAGAACCATTATAACAGTGATGTCCAGACATTATGGAGTAACAGAACCATTATAACAGACATTATGGAGTAACAGAACCATTATAACAGTGATGTCCAGACATTATGGAGTAACAGAACCATTATAACAGACATTATGGAGTAACAGAACCATTATAACAGACATTATGGAGTAACAGAACCATTATAACAGACATTATGGAGTAACAGAACCATTATAACAGACATTATGGAGTAACAGAACCATTATAACAGTGAAGTACAGACATTATGGAGTAACAGAACCATTATAACAGACATTATGGAGTAACAGAACCATTATAACAGTGATGTCCAGACATTATGGAGTAACAGAACCATTATAACAGACATTATGGAGTAACAGTACTGTTATAACAGTGAAGTCCAGACATTATGGAGTAACAGAACCGTTATAGAAATAACAATACAGTCTCAATGACAGTGTTTCCACACCCTTCTTTCCAGGCCTTGTAGGAATGCCAGGGTTCACTCTATGGTAGAGGTGATGAGTGATAGGTGTTTACAAGGGCATGTGTCTGTGTGTGTGTATGTGTCTTTCCAGGTGTGTGTGTGAATGTGTGTGTGTGTGTGTGTGTGTGTGTGTGTGTGTGTGTGTGTTGTGTGTGGCATGTGTGTGTGTGTGTATGTGTGTGTGTGTGTGTGTGTGTGTGTGTGTGTGTGTGGCGAATAGCCATTTCAGCAGTCTGGCTATTTTATCACCTCCCATGCAGTGCTGATGGTAAATCCATCAGTGTCTCTCAGTAGAGACTACAGCCTGCAGGCTGTTTATTGTCTTAGAAAAATCACATGAGCAAGTAAGCAGCCAGTGGCATCCGTCCACCAAATGGACATCTAGCATGGAACCATATCTTCCTGACAGTTTCCAGATGATCTGATGAGACGTTGGGTATGTGGTCCAGATGAGAGCTGTGGCACTGTTCATCGGGCAGACATCTTTACCAGATTTCGTCGTCATGTAACCTTTCAAGGTAATACCTCTTCACTTGTTTTTCAGAAACAATCCTGTCTAATCCTAATACCAGATTAGTGAATATTTTAACAGCAACCGTCAGTGTTGTAACATACAGATGAGATGGGAGACAGAGATAGATGAGGCAATAGATACATTGACCAATAATCTCCAGGCATAGGGGTGTTCTCGTTTGGGTAAAAGTCTGTCTTCCGTCCTCTCTCCTCCGTGACCCGGAAACTGATATGTGGTCGAGGATTGTTATTTCATTGGTAGGCAAACAAAGGAGTGTCCTCGCCTCCTCGTTTGCCTCCTTTTGGCGAGGAAGCACAAGTGTATCCTACCACAGAAACGTTTTCATATCTGCCACACTCCCTGTGAATCAGCTGTTGTATTGGACATCTAGCATGGAACCATAGCTTCCTGACAGTTTCCAGATCTGATGAAACGGTGGGTATTTGGTCCGGATGAGAACTGTGGCTCCCATCCGGACGATGCACATGTGTAAAAACAATATGGTACTTATCATTTTATCTAAAAAATGTCTTGCACACAGCGAACTTAATTTGTTTTGAGCACATTTATTTTGGGACCCACTCCTGTAAACAGGTTTTGCCTAATGACGTGCGAGTGGAGAAGGACCATCTCATTTCAAGCAAGCGGATTTCCATCCACGTTCACTCTCCTCGCCGACTCTCCTCAATTAGCTTTGACCTTTTTCAAAAGGAGGCGAGAGAGGATGGAGGAGAGAGAGGACGCAGGAGGTGAGCAAATCTAATTGATAAAAGGCCATAGTTTGAGGTCTAAGTCAACACCTCATTTCCTCTTCCTGGTGACCTCTGGTGACCTTTGAGGGCGTGGTCAACCCTTGTTTATTACCCTTCATTACACATGGAGCTCTTAGTGACTCTCCTGGGTCTCTCTCCCCCTCTCCCCCCTGAAGGCCCTCCCTATGGACTAGGAGAGGTCAAACCTCCTGGTCCACCTCTCCTAATGGATGGAGCTCCCTGGAGCTGCCAATCATAAGCTATTAAAAGACATGTCTGAGCCAATAGATGCTTGATCTCTGTCTGAACCACTCAATATGCTCTATTGCTCCCCTCTGGGTTTCGATTGGAATGTTCTGAGTGCTAATTGGAATGGTGGCTGGGATCCATGATGTCATAATTACATCAGGAGCCAAGAGGTTCCTACCAGAGTCATCTCTATCTATATCTTAGTCTCTGGTGTATACTGAAGTCTGGGAATATGGGGGATGTGTAGTCTCTGGTATATACTGTAGTATGGGGATATGGGGGATGTGCAGTCTCTGGTATATACTGTAGTCTGGGGATATGGGGGATGTGTAGTCTCTGGTATATACTACAGTCTGGGGATATGGCGAATGTGTAGTCTGTGGTATATACTGCAGTCTGGGGATATGGGGGATTTGTAGTCTTTGGTATATAATGTAGTCTGGGGATATGGGGATGTGTAGTTGCTGGTAAATACTGTAGTCTGGGGATTTGGGGATGTGTAGTTTCTGGTAAATACTGTAGTCTGGGGATATGGGGATGTGTAGTTTCTGGTAAATACTGTAGTCTGGGGATTTGGGGATGTGTAGTTTCTGGTAAATACTGTAGTCTGGGGATTTGGGGATGTGTAGTTTCTGGTAAATACTGTAGTCTGTAGGGTAAATACTGTAGTCTGGGGATTTGGGGATGTGTAGTGTCTGGTAAATACTGTAGTCTGGGGTGGGGGAGTCTGGGGATAGTCTGGGGATTTGGGGATGTGTAGTGTCTGGTAAATACTGTAGTCTGGATATATGGGGATGTGTAGTGTCTGGTAAATACTGTAGTCTGGGGATATGGGGGATGTGTAGTGTCTGGTAAATACTGTAGTCTGGTAATATGGAGGATGTGTAGTGTCTGGTAAATACTGTAGTCTGGGGATTTGGGGATGTGTAGTGTCTGGTAAATACTGTAGTCTGGGGATATGGGGGATGTGTAGTGTCTGGTAAATACTGTAGTCTGGGGATATGGGGATGTGTAGTGTCTGGTAAATACTGTAGTCTAGTGTCTGGTAAATACTGTAGTCTGCATATATGGGGATGTGTAGTGTCTGGTAAATACTGTAGTCTGGGGATATGGGGATGTGTAGTGTCTGGTAAATACTGTAGTCTGGGGATATGGGGATGTGTAGTGTCTGATAAATTCTGTAGTCTGTATATATGGGGATGTGTAGTGTCTGGTAAATACTGTAGTCGTAATATGGGGGATGTGTTCATGAGTTATTGCTGTAATAAGTGACTGTCAGTCATATTACTCCAGATATTTGTTTATTTTAAGTCCTAGAATAGAACAGAGCAGAGCAGTGAGTTTTAGGGTTGTCCTCCCCCTATAAATTACGATGACCCCTCGGAACACAGGGGCTATCTCCGTAGGCTTACATGGGGTGGCTGGGGTGACTGGGAAGGACAGGCTAACTCCATAGGGTTACATGGGTGGGGTGTCTGGGGTGACTGGGCAGGACGGAATATATAGTGAGGTAGAGGAAGGATTTTTGTGTCCTGATTATACTCAGATTAGTCATATCTCCAAGCCTTGGAAGCCTCTGGAAATCGAGGACGTTTTAGATCAAAGAGGCTGTGATGGGAGACAGATTGGAACTAAGTAGGTAGACCAGCTCCAACGTGATAAGGATACAGAGAGAGGTCTGGACAAGGTTATAACGGGTTATTAAGGGTTTATTAAGGGGGCATTCATGGGTTATAAAAGATTTTAAAAAGCACATGTTTGAGGAAATCCTCTTTTCAACTCTCTGGCTCAAAGTTAAAATAAAAATCAGTCAAGAATAAACCAATTGAAAATGACATGCATTGTTATTAACGTCCAGATAATTGTGTGCAATCATCTAAATACATTGATTGTTGGAGGTTATGGCTTTGTGGTGTTACAGCTGGAAACAGTCCTTATCATCACTTAGTAAATGATCACTGCATCTGCTTGTGTGAGAGGGCTAAGAGAGAGCCAAGTTCTACATTAGGTAGATAGAGGAATATTCATTTGTAATTAATCAACGCCATGACTGCCTCCTTACTCCTCCTAAATCAGGGTTGCTTGCATGGATGTGTCCAGCATGCCTTTGTACTGTGGGTTACCTCAGTACTACAGATGACATTATTATTACTATATTATATTATTATTCTCTGGCCCACCAGAGACTCCACCAGTGTGTTCAGCAGCTGTGGTCTGATCATGTTATCCCCCTGCAGCCACTGAGCAGGGAGACAGGGACAGAGAGAAATAACCATGGGATGGAGTGAATGGGAAGCAGAGCACTAAGGCTTCCTGAGAATCCCAGCGTTGGATAACAGCCAGGGATCACCTCCCTTTTTCTTTCCCTCTTTCACTCTCTGTCACTCTCTGTCTCCCTCTCTTTCGTTTCCTCCAAAGTATCATTGCTGTGTGTCTCTCTCTGGTCCAACTCTCTCTCACCTTATTCATCATCCTCCTCTCCTATTACGTTCCCTCCCTGTCCATCTCTATCTCCATCTCTATTCCTGTCTTTTTCATATCATTCTCTCTCTATCTCTCACCCTCTCTCTCTCTCTACCTAATATACTGTATCTGCAGTTCTTATATCTGGAGCATACTGCAGAGGAACACAGGAGACAATCAACAGCAAAACACACACACTCATAACCCTCCCACTCCACACACACTCATAACCCTCCCACTCCACACACACTCATAACCCTCCCACTCCACACACACTCATAACCCTCCCACTCCACACACACTCATAACCCTCCCATCCACACAACTCATAACCCTCCCACTCCACACACACATAACCCTCCCACTCCACACACACTCATAACCCTCCCACTCCCACACACTCATAACCCTCCCACTCCAACCCTCCCTCCCACCCACACACACTCATAACCCTCCCACTCCCACACACACTCATAACCCTCCCACTCCACACACACTCATAACCCTCCCACTCCCACACACACTCATAACCCTCCCCCCACACACACTCATAACCCTCCCACTCCACACACACTCATAACCCTCCCTCCACACACACCATAACCCTCCCACTCCACACACACTCATAACCCTCCCACTCCACACACACTCATAACCCTCCCACTCCACACACACTCATAACCCTCCCACTCCACACACACTCATAACCCTCCCCTCCCACACACACTCATAACCCTCCCACTCCACACACACTCATAACCCTCCCACCCACACACACTCATAACCCTCCCACGCCACACACTCATAACCCTCCCACTCCACACACACTCATAACCCTCCCACGCCACACACACTCATAACCCTCCCACGCCACACACACTCATAACCCTCCCACACCTCCCATAACCCTCCCACGCCACACACACTCATAACCCTCCCACTCCACACACACTCATAACCCTCCCACTCCACACACACTCATAACCCTCCCACTCCACACCACTCCCCTCCCACCCACTCACACTCAACCCTCCTAACCCTCCCACTCCCACACACACTCATAACCCTCCCACCCTCCACACACACTCATAACCCTCCCACACACACTCATAACCCTCCCACGCCACACACACTCATAACCCTCCCACGCCACACACACTCATAACCCTCCCACTCCACACACACTAGGCTGCCCTCTGCAGTGCCCTGTATAGGGTCTCATGTGCAGTGTGTTTGAAGTGGCTGGGGGTCGTGGTCCCATTGTCCAGTTCTACAGAGAGTGACCCCTTATAGCCATGCACCTCTCTACCCTTCACTCTACTGAATGAAACAACAGATGGTGAAGGCGTCGCTTCCATAGAAACCTAAGGAAGAAAACCAACAGGGAGGAGAAGAGGAAGAAAGACTCAGCAAGATGGCCGACATAAAGGGTGTTCTAAAGAGGTTGGTCAGCTGACCCTGAAGCTGACCCCAAAGCACCCCCCCCCCTCCCGGACCACAGTGCTTCGCTGTATTTTAATAGGCATATTTGAAGAAAATCTAAAAGGGCAGTAAATATCACAGAGGGGGCCTTTAATGGGGAAGAATAGCCTTGCTATGTGAATTATATTACCTGTGTGCATGACTTCATGAAACGCCTGGTTCATAGCCCACACAGGAGACATCTGGAGCTGGATATGGGTCAGTCTCAATCCTTCAGTGTCACATTGGGGAATTGTATTGAAGACAGCTGCCGCTGCTGCAGTAAGCCTCATTGTGAATCAGGCTCTTGCTCAACTATAGGCTGATGAAGCCCAAGCATGTGTTCCCACCGCTCACCAACCCACTAACTGATTATCTACTGGTGTTATACCAACGGGCTGTGGACTCTGTTAAAGGTGAGCCAGAGTGGTATATCTAACATATCCGCTGATGTCTGTCTCCATGTATCACCACCATTCACACACACACACATTTACAGAACCACACATACGTTCAGTATTACAGATGCACGCATGCACACACACACACATTTACAGAACCACACACACGTACAGTATTACAGATGCACGCATGCACACACACACACACACACACACACACACACACACACACACACACACACACACACACACACACACACACACACACACACACACACACACACACACACACACACACACACACAATATCAATTGGTTATAAAGGGTGAATGGATTGAAGAGGGGATTCAGAAGTTGGCAGGTAACTGAACATTCTCAGAGAACTTGGCATTGATTCTAGCTCAGAATCTTCACTTCATTGATGTCTCATCCTGAAACTTAGCAGTATAATTCCCGTGCCCCCTCCCATCCCATCCCATCCCTGTCCCTCCACCCCACAGCTATAAACAGCCCCACAACAACATTTCCATTGAATTAAGGCTAAATTAATTTTTCTGTGAATCCCCCGAGTTTTCAGATATGCCTAGTATGATCAAGTAGCC
Source organism: Oncorhynchus tshawytscha (assembly GCF_018296145.1). Lineage (NCBI taxonomy): Eukaryota > Metazoa > Chordata > Actinopteri > Salmoniformes > Salmonidae > Oncorhynchus > Oncorhynchus tshawytscha. The sequence goes on from NC_056430.1 coordinate 74,156,418, forward strand.
CTGAGATGGCCCATCCTGACCTTAGCTCTGCCTTTCAGCACTATGTTTCCATGACACCATGGTTGCTTTGGCAACCCTCACAGAACCCCATGGTTTCCCATCACAACACAGAATTGTAGAAACTGATCTAGGGTCTGTTTTGCATTTTTATTTTTTATTTTATTTAACCTTTATTTAACCAGGCAAGTCAGTTAAGAACAAATTCTTATTTTCAATGACAGCCTAGGAACAGTGGGTTAACTGCCTGTTCAGGGGCAGAACGACAGGTTTGTACCTTGTCAGCTCGGGGGTTTGAACTTGCAACCTTCCGGTTACTAGTCCAACACTCTAACCACTAGGCTACCCTGCCACTGTGCTGAAGGAGTGAGAGGAGAGGAGGACAGGGTGCTGAAGGAGTGAGAGGAGAGGAGGACAGGGTGCTGAAGGAGTGAGAGGAGAGGAGGACAGGGTACTGGAGGAGTGAGAGGAGAGGAGGACAGAGTACTGGAGGAGTGGGAGGAGGACAGAGTTCTGGAGGAGTGAGAGGAGAGGAGGACAGGGTACTGGAGGAGTGAGAGGAGGACAGGGGTACTGGAGGAGTGAGAGGAGGACAGGGTACTGGAGGAGTGAGAGGAGAGAGGAGGACAGGGTACTGGAGGAGTGAGAGGAGGACAGGGTACTGGAGGAGTGAGAGGAGGACAGAGTACTGGAGGAGTGAAAGGAGAGGAGGACAGAGTACTGGAGGAGTGAGAGGAGGACAGAGTACTGGAGGAGTGAGAGGAGGACAGAGTACTGGAGGAGTGAAAGGAGAGGAGGACAGAGTACTGCAGGAGTGAGAGGAGGACAGGGGTACTGGAGGAGTGAGAGGAGGACAGGGTACTGGAGGTGTGAGAGGAGAGGAGGACGGGGTACTGAAGGAGTGAGAGGAGGACAGGGTACTGGAGGAGTGAGAGGAGGACAGGGTACTGAAGGAGTGAAAGGAGAGGAGGACAGGGGTACTGGAGGAGTGAGAGGAGAGGAGGACAGGGGTACTGGAGGAGTGAGAGGAGAGGAGGACAGGGGTACTGGAGGAGTGGAGGAGAGGAGGACAGGGTACTGGAGGAGTGAGAGGAGGACAGGGTACTGGAGGAGTGAGAGGAGGCGACAGGGTACTGAAGGAGTGAGAGGAGGACAGAGTACTGGAGGAGTGAGAGGAGGACAGAGTACTGGAGGAGTGAGAGGAGAGGAGGACAGAGTACTGGAGGAGTGAGAGGAGGACAGAGTACTGGAGGAGTGAGAGGAGGAGGAGGACAGGGTACTGGAGGAGTGAGAGGAGAGATGGACAGGGTACTGGAGGAGTGAGAGGAGGACAGGGTACTGGAGGAGTGAGAGGAGGACAGGGTACTGGAGGAGTGAGAGGAGGACAGGGTACTGGAGGAGTGAGAGGAGGACAGAGTACTGGAGGAGTGAAAGGAGAGGAGGACAGAGTACTGGAGGAGTGAGAGGAGGACAGAGTACTGGAGGAGTGAGAGGAGGACAGAGTACTGGAGGAGTGAAAGGAGAGGAGGACAGAGTACTGCAGGAGTGAGAGGAGGACAGGGGTACTGGAGGAGTGAGAGGAGGACAGGGTACTGGAGGAGTGAGAGGAGGACAGGGTACTGAAGGAGAGGAGTGAAGGAGAGGAGGACAGGGGTACTGGAGGAGTACTGAGGAGTGAGAGGAGGACAGGGTACTGGAGGAGAGAGAGGACTGGAGGAGGACAGGGGTACTGGAGGAGTGGAGGAGAGGAGGACAGGGTACTGGAGGAGTGAGAGGAGGACAGTACTGGTACTGGAGGAGTGAGAGGAGAGGAGGACAGGGTACTGGAGGAGTGAGAGGACTGGGACAGAGTACTGGAGGAGTGAGAGGAGGACAGAGTACTGGAGGAGGAGTACTGGAGGAGGAGGAGGACAGAGTACTAGAGGAGTGAGAGGAGGACAGAGTACTGGAGGAGTGAGAGGAGAGGAGGACAGGGTACTGGAGGAGTGAGAGGAGAGATGGACAGGGTACTGGAGGAGTAAGAGGAGGACACAGTACTGGAGGAGTGAGAGGAGAGGAGGACAGGGGTAATGGAGGAGTGAGAGGAGGACAGAGTACTGGAGGAGTGAGAGGAGGACAGGGTACTGGAGGAGTGAGAGGAGGACAGAGTACTGTAGGAGTGAGAGGAGAGGAGAACAGAGTACTGGAGGAGTGAGAGGAGAGGAGGACAGGGGTACTGGAGGAGTGAGAGGAGAGGAGGACAGGGGTACTGGAGGAGTGAGAGGAGAGGAGGAGGACAGGGGGTACTGGAGGAGTGAGAGGAGAGGAGGACAGGGTACTGGAGGAGTGAGAGGAGAGGAGGACAGGGGTACTGGAGGAGTG
>NC_056430.1:74163775-74193775 GCF_018296145.1 Oncorhynchus tshawytscha
GAATGTGACATTTCTTCATTATATCAGCTCTTTAAATTCTCTCTGAGAAGATGAACAAATCATTGTTCATGTTTGTCCCTCATTGTCAAGCAGTCCCATTGCACTCACACATGCACCCCCCCCCCATATTCCCCCCCCATATCCCCCCACACACACACACAGACACACAAAAGAACCTGTCTGAACATAACATTTCTTCATCAGCTCTTTAAATTCTCTCTGAGAAGACGAACAAATCGCTGTTCGTGTTTCTCCCTCGTTGTCAAGCAGTCCCATGGTAACCGTCTCTTCGAGGGTTCACTTTCAAAGTGACAAGTCTGATTCCCCCGAAATTTGCTTAAGCTGGAGTTGACACGAGCCAAGAAAACACTGATAGAAGGAGAAAGGAACTGAAAACATGGACTAGAGCCTTGGTTCTGATGGCAGAATACACTACATAACAGGTGACTTATGAAAGTCATTTCAAGCCTTGCCATCTAGATGACTGTTAGTGGTTGGACTGGTATCCCTCACAATACAGTAAATACACATCATCAACATATAGATTTCTGCTATTGGTTCATTTTCTGATGGAACAAAGCTGTAAGTCCTGAGTGGTATATTAGTTAACTTTGTGTTTCAGTTGTATTTTAGATATGAGGCAGACTGTGTGATGTGTGTCTGGCACATCAGGACTACTCTGTTGGTTTATAATGGGGTTGTGGAGACACACACAGCTTCGCATGGCGGCCCTCCTGACAGGAACACACGGACGAGCACAGCGGCATTCTGGGACCAGGTGGTGCCGAGGCCAATCGTGGATGAGATGTTCCGTGTCCCAGTACCAGGCTGAGGTCGTGACCTCTACAGATGGGACGGCCAGACTCAGTGTGAGCTCTCCTCTCCTCACATTGCTCTCCTCACCACTCCCTCTCTGGTCAGACCTCACACTCTGACATGATAGAGGGATAGTCCTCAAGCTCATCTTCCTGACTTTCAACTCTCCTTTCCCTTGTATGTTCCTCCCCCTCTTTCTGTCACTCTCTTCCTCCCCTTATTCATTCTAGCCTGTCTTCTCTTCCATCTCCCTCCATCCCCACTTCCTCTCCTCCATGTCCCTCTTGTATTTTACTTTTCCTCTTTCTGTCCTCCATTTCCTCCCCCTTTCCCTATTTTCTTGTAATGTCCCTTTCCATTTCCTTCTGCCCTTCCTCTATCTCCTCGATCTCTACCACTTTCCATTCCCCTCCTCTTTCTGCTCCCTCACCTCATCCTCCTCAACTCCTCTCCTGATTGTTCAATTCCAAGCAGGCTTAATACCACAGCATCAGACAGTTAGACAGACACACACATTGGAAGCAGGCAGCGTCCATTTATCAGAGAAGCGAAGCTCTCCGTGAAGATCCTATACTTTAGTCTCTATTCTCAGCAGAGGACATCGTCAGATAAATCAACAGAGAAGATGGTGATCTCATTCTGCACTTTCCTCTCAGAGGCAGTGATAAGTCTTTTAATGTAACGGGCCGTACACTCATTTGTTAGAGCTGGTGATTACATTTGTTTGAGGTTTTCTAGCCCATGATAGGGATAGCGTGGTTGTATTGAAATAATTGTTGACCTCTCTCTGAATGAAAGACAAGGAGATGAGGAGATTCATGTTTTAAAGTCGTGCTCTTGGCCGTGAAGCAGATTGGGGCTCTGCTCAAGGTATTATTGGCGTTACAAATATTGGGAATGTTTATGTAATTCTCTAATGACTCATGACCCAGTACGACTAGTAGGTGACGCAGGATTTCTGTTTATCAGGTTAATGGACTGTTATAGACTTACCGTTTTTAAGTTCATGTTGGGAATTTGAAGAATATTTTTCCATTGTTGGAAAACATGACAAAATGTTCCTTTCTTGGAAGTAAACAAAGTTACTGGTCTGAAACGTTGCTCAATCTGTGTCTCAGGAACATTGTAGATGTTGCACGTAACCTGGCAACCGTCCTCACGGGCTATGGTCTGTGGTCCCATGGAGACGTCAGTGATGTCGACAGACACTCTTTGTCAAGTAGCCTACAGGAACAGGTGGATTTTTTAGCCACTGTTTTTCGTTTTCAGAGATGATATATAATCCTTGATTTGAAGCCAGTTACAGTACCATATACTGTAAATAAAAAGTTGGCCAAACTTCTAACAATGTCGCAACGAACTCAAATAACTTATTTGATGTAATTCTCTCCCCTTCTCCCCCCTCTGTCCTGTGTGCCTCAGTTGGTAGAGCATGGCACTTGCAATGCCAGGAGTGTGAGTTTGAAAAAGTACAAAAATGTATGCATTCACTACTGTAAATCGCCCTGGATAAGAGCTTCTGCTAAGTGACTCAAATGTTAAATTGAGAGTAAGCGTTCATACCACAATATTTACAAAGTTTTCATAAACTTTCAATTTTTGGGACAAGAGACAACCTGGATGGCTGTTTTTTTGTGAATCCGGCCGCTTCTCACTATTGGCCACTCAGGATCCTAACGAGGAGGCATTAGTTGCGTTTAAGAGTCTTCTCAACACCAAAAATGTGTTATCCAGCTCTTAAAACATGACAGCCGGGCTCTTCACTCTGTGTGTGTGTGTTGTGTGTGTTCTCCATACGATGGATGGGATAACAAGAGGAAAGCTTATCCCGACCACCCCATTGAAGTCCTTCAAAAATGGTTTCCATATGGTTCAGGCTAATAAATCCTTACTAGATGCAATACGACACATCAAAGTCCTTCATAAAACTGAGCCCAAAAGTGGCATGGATTTTGAATTTCTTCTGTTTTCAGCTGAATCATCATGCACGCACACACACACACACCTCCATCCTGCACCCCCTCCCGCCCCACACACACACACACACATATATGGTAGCCATGGGGGTGAGGGTAAGGGTGTAGGGGGTGTCTGTGGGGCACCAGAGGGTCTCTCTGGCCCTCATCTGGAGCTGAGAAAAACCTGCACGGGGGGGGTTAACTGATAACAACAGACCCCCAAAAAACACACGACCACCCATCCCCCTGTCTAACCCACCTACCTTAACCCCCCCTTACCTTAACCATCCACCCATCTAACCCCCTTAGGAGTCCTGTCCCCCTAGCCATGAACACAAACACACACATAATGCTCTCATTCAGCTCTCGTTCAAGTGTTCAACAGCTCTAAAGGTTTCTTGTACAAATCACTTCAAAAGTTGAGACTAGCAGTATTAACAGACTATACTGTAGAATTAACAGTATTAACAGACTATACTGTAGAATTAACAGTATTAACAGACTATACTGTAGAATTAACAGTATTAACAGACTATACTGTAGACTTAACAGTAGTAACAGACTATACTGTAGAATTAACAGTATTAACAGACTATACTGTAGACAGTATTAACAGACTATACTGTAGACTTAACAGTATTAACAGACTATACTGTAGACTTAACAGTATTAACAGACTATACTTTAGACTTAACAGTATTAACAGACTATACTGTAGACAGTATTAACAGACTATACTGTAGAATTAACAGTATTAACAGACTATACTTTAGACTTAACAGTATTAACAGACTATACTGTAGACTTAACAGTATTAACAGACTATACTGTAGACAGAACATATTAACAGACTATACTGTAGACAGTATTAACAGACTATACTGTAGACAGTATTAACAGACTATACTGTAGACAGTATTAACAGACTATACTGTAGACAGTATTAACAGACTATACTGTAGACAGTATTAACAGACTATACTGTAGACAGTATTAACAGACTATACTGTAGACAGTATTAACAGACTATACTGTAGACAGTATTAACAGACTATACTGTAGACAGTATTAACAGACTATACTGTAGACAGTATTAACAGACTATACTGTAGACAGTATTAACAGACTATACTGTAGACAGTAGTAACAGACTATACTGTAGACGTAACAGTATTAACAGACTATACTGTAGACAGTATTAACAGACTATACTGTAGACAGTATTAACAGACTATACTGTAGACAGTAGTAACAGACTATACTGTAGACAGTATTAACAGACTATACTGTAGACTTAACAGTATTAACAGACTATACTGTAGACAGTATTAACAGACTATACTTTAGACAGTATTAACAGACTATACTGTAGACAGTAGTAACAGACTATACTAGACTTAGACAGTATTAACAGACTATACTGTAGACAGTATTAACAGACTATACTGTAGACAGTATTAACAGACTATACTGTAGACAGTATTAACAGACTATACTGTAGACAGTAGTAACAGACTATACTGTAGACAGTATTAACAGACTATACTGTAGACAGTATTAACAGACTATACTGTAGACAGTATTAACAGACTATACTGTAGACAGTATTAACAGACTATACTGTAACAGTATTAACAGACTATACTAGACTAAACAGTATTAACAGACTATACTGTAGACAGTATTAACAGACTATACTGTAGACAGTATTAACAGACTATACTGTAGACTTAACAGTATTAACAGACTATACTGTAGAATGAGATGAGTATGTAAACCAAGTGGCATAGTTAAAGTGGCTAGTGATACATGTATTACATAAGGATGCAGTCGATGATATAGAGTACAGTATCTACGTATGCATATGAGATGAATAATGTAGGGTAAGTAACATTATATGAGGTAGCATTGTTTAAAGTGGCTAGTGATATATTTACATCATTTCCCATCAATTCCCATGATTAAAGTGGCTGGAGTAGAGTCAGTGTCATTGACAGTGTGTTGGCAGTAGCCACTCAATGTTAGTGGTGGCTGTTTAACAGTCTGATGGCCTTGAGATAGAAGCTGTTTTTCAGTCTCTCGGTCCCAGCTTTGATGCACCTGTACTGACCTCGCCTTCTGGATGACAGCGGGGTGAACAGGCAGTGGCTCGGGTGGTTGATGTCCTTGATGATCTTTATGGCCTTCCTGTAGCATCGGGTGGTGTAGGTGTCCTGGAGGGCAGGTAGTTTGCCCCCGGTGATGCGTTGTGCAGACCTCACTACCCTCTGGAGAGCCTTACGGTTGAGGGCGGTGCAGTTGCCATACCAGGCGGTGATACAGCCCGCCAGGATGCTCTCGATTGTGCATCTGTAGAAGTTTGTGAGTGCTTTTGGTGACAAGCCGAATTTCTTCAGCCTCCTGAGGTTGAAGAGGCGCTGCTGCGCCTTCCTCACGATGCTGTCTGTGTGAGTGGACCAATTCAGTTTGTCTGTGATGTGTATGCCGCGGAACTTAAAACTTGCTACCCTCTCCACTACTGTTCCATCGATGTGGATGGGGGTGTTCCCTCTGCTGTTTCCTGAAGTCCACAATCATCTCCTTAGTTTTGTTGACGTTGAGTGTGAGGTTATTTTCCTGACACCACACTCCGAGGGCCCTCACCTCCTCCCTGTAGGCCGTCTCGTCGTTGTTGGTAATCAAGCCTACCACTGTTGTGTCGTCCGCAAACTTGATGATTGAGTTGGAGGCGTGCGTGGCCACGCAGTCGTGGGTGAACAGGGAGTACAGGAGAGGGCTCAGAACGCACCCTTGTGGGGCCCCAGTGTTGAGGATCAGCGGGGAGGAGATGTTGTTGCCTACCCTCACCACCTGGGGCGGCCCGTCAGGAAGTCCAGTACCCAGTTGCACAGGGCGGGGTCGAGACCCAGGGTCTCGAGCTTGATGACGAGCTTGGAGGGTACTATGGTGTTGAATGCCGAGCTGTAGTCGATGAACAGCATTCTCACATAGGTATTCCTCTTGTCCAGATGGGTTAGGGCAGTGTGCAGTGTGGTTGAGATTGCATCGTCTGTGGACCTATTTGGGCGGTAAGCAAATTGGAGTGGGTCAAGGGTGTCAGGTAGGGTGGAGGTGATATGGTCCTTGACTAGTCTCTCAAAGCACTTCATGATGACGGATGTGAGTGCTACGGGCGGTAGTCGTTTAGCTCAGTTACCTTAGCTTTCTTGGGAACAGGAACAATGGTGGCCCTCTTGAAGCATGTGGGAACAGCAGACTGGTATAGGGATTGGTTGAATATGTCCGTAAACACACCGGCCAGCTGGTCTGCGCATGCTCTGAGGGCGCGGCTGGGGATGCCGTCTGGGCCTGCAGCCTTGCGAGGGTTAACACGTTTAAATGTCTTACTCACTTCGGCTGCAGTGAAGGAGAGACCGCATGTTTTCGTTGCAGGCCGTGTCAGTGGCACTGTATTGTCCTCAAAGCGGGCAAAAAGTTATTTAGTCTGCCTGGGAGCAAGACATCCTGGTCCGTGACTGGGCTGGGTTTCTTCCTGTAGTCCGTGATTGACTGTAGACCCTGCCACATGCCTCTTGTGTCTGAGCCGTTGAATTGAGATTCTACTTTGTCTCTGTACTGGCGCTTAGCTTGTTTGATAGCCTTGCGGAGGGAATAGCTGCACTGTTTGTATTCAGTCATGTTACCAGACACCTTGCCCTGATTAAAAGCAGTGGTTCGCGCTTTCAGTTCCACACGAATGCTGCCATCAATCCACGGTTTCTGGTTAGGGAATGTTTTAATCGTTGCTATGGGAACGATCTTTGACATCTTCAACGCACGTTCTAATGAACTCGCACACCGAATCAGCGTATTCGTCAATGTTGTTGTCTGACGCAATACGAAACATCTCCCAGTCCACGTGATGGAAGCAGTCTTGGAGTGTGGAGTCAGCTTGGTCGGACCAGCGTTGGACAGACCTCAGCGTGGGAGCTTCTTGTTTTAGTTTCTGTCTGTAGGCAGGGATCAACAAAATGGAGTCGTGGTCAGCTTTTCCGAAAGGGGGGCGGGGCAGGGCCTTATATGCGTCGCGGAAGTTAGAGTAACAATGATCCAGGGTCTTTCCACCCCTGGTTGCGCAATCGATATGCTGATAAAATTTAGGGAGTCTTGTTTTCAGATTAGCCTTGTTAAAATCCCCAGCTACAATGAATGCAGCCTCCGGATAAATCGTTTCCAGTTTGCAGAGAGTTAAATAAAGTTCGTTCAGAGCATTGATGTGTCTGCTTGGGGGGGATATATACGGCTGTGATTATAATCGAAGAGAATTCTCTTGGTAGATAATGCGGTCTACATTTGATTGTGAGGAATTCTAAATCAGGTGAACAGAAGGATTTGAGTTCCTGTATGTTTCTTTCATCACACCATGTCACGTTGGCCATAAGGCATACGCCCCCGCCCCTCTTCTTACCAGAAAGATGTTTGTTTCTGTCGGCGCGATGCGTGGAGAAACCCGCTGGCTGCACCGCTTCGGATTGCGTCTCTCCAGTTAGCCATGTTTCCGTGAAGCAGAGAACGTTACAGTCTCTGATGTCCCTCTGGAATGCTACCCTTGCTCGGATTTCATCAACCTTGTTGTCAAGAGACTGGACATTGGCAAGAAGAATGCTAGGGAGTGGTGCACGATGTGCCCGTCTCCGGAGTCTGACCAGAAGACCGCTTCGTTTCCCTCTTTTTCTGAGTATTAACAGACTATACTGTAGACTAAACAGTATTAACAGACTATACTGTAGACAGTATTAACAGACTATACTGTAGACAGTATTAACAGACTATACTGTAGACAGTATTAACAGACTACACTGTAGACGTAACAGTATTAACAGACTATACTGTAGACAGTATTAACAGACTATACTGTAGACAAAACAGTATTAACAGACTATACTGTAGACAAAACAGTATTAACAGACTATACTGTAGACAGTATTAACAGACTATACTGTAGACAGTATTAACAGACTATACTGTAGACAGTATTAACAGACTATACTGTAGACAGTATTAACAGACTATACTGTAGACAGTATTAACAGACTATACTGTAGACAGTATTAACAGACTATACTGTAGACAGTATTAACAGACTATACTGTAGACAGTATTAACAGACTATACTGTAGACAGTATTAACAGACTATACTGTAGACAGTAGTAACAGACTATACTGTAGACAGTATTAACAGACTATACTGTAGACAGTATTAACAGACTATACTGTAGACAGTATTAACAGACTATACTGTAGACAGTATTAACAGACTATACTGTAGACAGTATTAACAGACTATACTGTAGACAGTATTAACAGACTATACTGTAGACAGTATTAACAGACTATACTGTAGACAGTATTAACAGACTATACTGTAGACAGTATTAACAGACTATACTGTAGACAGTATTAACAGACTATACTGTAGACAGTATTAACAGACTATACTGTAGACAGTATTAACAGACTATACTGTAGACAGTATTAACAGACTATACTGTAGACAGTATAACAGACTATACAGACTATACTGTAGACAGTATTAACAGACTATACTGTAGACAGTATTAACAGACTATACTGATTCAGTAACAGACTATACTGTTTATTAACAGTTATACTGTAGACAGTATTAACAGACTATACTGGTTATTAACAGACTATAATAGACAGTATTAACAGACTATACTGTAGACAGTATTAACAGACTATACTGTAGACAGTATACTGTAGACAGTATTAACAGACTATACTGTAGACAGTATTAACAGACTATACTGTAGACAGTATTAACAGACTATACTGTAGACAGTATTAACAGACTATACTGTAGACAGTATTAACAGACTATACTGTAGACGTAACAGTCTTAACAGATGTTGATTCATACCTGTTTATTCTGGGTTATGTTCCTGTCATGTCTGCTAGCACTGGTTGTCTCTGTCTTAAATGGCACCCTGTTCCCTTTATAGTGCTCTGCCTATGACCATAAACCTATGGGCCCTGGTCTAAAGTATACCCTATATAGTGCACTGCCTATGACCATAAACCTATGGGCCCTGGTCTAAAGTATACCCTATATAGTGCACTGCCTATGACCATAAACCTGTGGGCCCTGGTCTAAAGTATTTCACAATCAAGGGAACAGGATGATTTGTCAGACCAACCATGATGTACTACTATTTATTTAACCACAGTACAGACCAGCAGAGGGAAACCTTTCATCCTCAACATGTCCTGCCACCCTGCAATAAACCATGTTCCAGTCCTTAAAGACTTTACACACACACACACACACACACACACACACACACACACACACACACACACACACACACACACACACACACACACACACACACACACACACACACACACACACACACACACACACACACACCCCCCTCCCTCCCCCCCCACACACAATAAACTCCACTCCAGACCTTACAAACACTTAAAGCCACCAGACAAACATAATAAACGCTTAGATCCTGTTGAAATTATAACGTCTGCGTCGCTTAATTCCACCCTATTTCCTATGTAGTGCACTACTGTTGCGCTCATCAAAAGTAGCGCACTACATAGGGAATAGAGTGCCATTTGGGACATATCCAAAGTATAGATCTAAACAGGAAAAAGGAAGCAGCCTTCCCTTTTATAAGGGATTATAAAAGGGTTAAAATATTATAAGGTCAGTTTGTTTGGGTACGTTAGGAGTGCTATGGCACACCTGCTTATAAAAGATGATTGTCGATATACTAGTATATTGCATACATTATTCTTTGATTACTCACACTTCAAATAGAGCACATTGAGAATGTGTATTGTTCTAAATGGGCTCTAGGGCTTTCCAAATGTTCCTGTTTTTCAGCACCAAAGTTATTCTGCCTGTACTAATGTCGTCAGTATTATTAGTCAGACATGAAACATCAATGAGAAATAACACAGCATTTAAACACACCCTATCAAAAATATATCTAGATTCACAATCACAGACATCCATTCACAGACCTCAGCCTACAAACCGAGGTCACCATGGGTTTAGTGACTCTACTCCTGATGTTCTGCAGTAAAGCAGGACGCTTCGTGTCTGACAGTTTGCCTATAATGTCGGCCAATCGCAAAGAGAGGCTGAGAATGCGTTAGCGGCACGTTAGGGCTGACCTCTGTGGCAACGCTGCCACTTGTATCACACATGGGGTCAGAGGTCAGCGTTTCATGTCCCTGTATAGAGTTACGGGGAAACAGGGCCAACAGAGCTCTCAGGCTTTGTACTGAGACGGGGACTGATTGACAGCCTACCACTAATGCCTGCCATGATGAGGGACGTCTGGGGATCAGGGAATGGATCACTCCTGGTGTTTCATATGGCACTTAGTCTGCATACAATTTTGGAAATGTCTATGAAGCCAATGAACTGTGCATTTCGGTAATGTCTATAACGCAGAGGAATCGTGCATTTTGGTAATGTCTATAACGCAGAGGAATCGTGCAGTTTGGTAATGTCTATAACGCAGATGAATCGTGCATTTTGGTCATGTCTATAACGCAGATGAATTGTGTATTTTGTACACATATTTAGCAATTAATTCCATAAAATATTCTAGCTTTAAAACACTAAACATACACATCCATTAGGCTATGCAGAACAAAAGGAGTGGAATCTTCTGTATATTCATGCCATGGTTTGATCTCCCTACTGTTAGTGGTGGCATATAAACATACTGTATATAAACCCACTCTGCTCCTAGAGATAAACACCATGTCTGCTTTATTGGCTTTATATGGAGGCTAAAGGCCTCAGACCTGCTAGATCTACTCACACACTCACACACTCGCACACTCTCACACTCACACTCACATTCACACTCACATTCACACTCACATTCACACACACAGCTTTATATGGCTTCTAACGGCCTCAGACCAAATGAAATGTTGTTGGTCGCAGACACATATTTAGCAGATGTTATTGCGGGTGTAGCGAAATGCTTGTGTTTCTAGCTCCAACAGTGCAATAATATCCAACAATACACAACAATACGCACAACTCTAAAAAGTAAAATAATGGAATTAAGAAATATTGAAATATTAGGACGAGCAGTGTCGGAGTCCAGAGTAGTGGCCTGGAGATGGAGGCTGTTTTTCAGTCTCTCTGTCCCAGCTTTAATGCAGCTGTACTGACCTCTCCTTCTGGATGGTAGCAGGCTGGGTGGCTGAGGTCCTTGATGATCTTCTTGGCCTTCCTGTGACACTGAGTGCTGTAGATGTCCTGGAGGGCAGGCAGTGTGCCCCCGTTGATGCGTTGGGCAGACCGCACCACCCGCTGGAGAGCCCTGTGGTTGTGGACGGTGCAGTAGCCATAACAGGCGGTGATACAGCCCAACAGGATGCTCTCAATGGTGCATCTGTAAAAGTTTGTGAGGGTCTTAGGGGCCAAGTCAAGTTTCTTCAGGCTCCTGAGGTTGAAGAGGCGTTGTTGCGCCTTCTTCACCACACAGTCTGTGTGGATAGACCCTTTTAGATTGTCAGTGATGTGTATGTTGAGGATCTTGAAGCTTTTCACCTTCTCCACCGCGGCCCCATCGATGTGGATGAGGGCATGCTCCCTCTGCTGTCTCCTGAAGTTCACGATCAGCTCCTTTGTGTTGTTGACATTGAGGGAGAGGTAATTGAGCCAGTGAGGGAGAGGTTTATGAGCCAGTAAACAGAAGGAATGGTTCTCTAACTACACAATCTACTGTTTTACTGCATGGTGGCCAAGTAGACCTAGCCTGGTTAAACACTGAATGCTGTGCTCACCATTGTTTCACTTTACGTCAATCTGGTTTAACCAGGCTATGTAGACCTACCTTTCACTGACACCCACAGCTTTGTCAGACGTCTGGCTCTGGCAAGACCTCCAGTTTAGATACAGTGTGGTAATAGCCAATTATAAGGAAATGTGCACACACACTCTCTTTCACTCTCACTCACTCTCTCTCCCTCTCTCTCTCGCACTCTCTCCCTCTCTCCCTCTCTCCCTCAATTCAATTCAAAGGGCTTTATTGTCATGGGAAACATATGTTAACATTGCCAAAGCAAGTGAAATAGATAATAAATAAAAGTGAAATCAATACTATATTTCTCTCTGTTTTGCAAACACACACACACACACACACACACACACACACACACACACACACACACACACACATCTGTGTCCCGTTAGATTGCTCCTCACTAGTAGTTCCCTTTTTTTAGTCCTCATGGAAAGTTGGTTTTATCAGAAGGTTCCAGATAATTGCTTTGGGAACCAGTGAGTACAGAAAATACATCTGTGGCTCAATTGGTTATTTCTTCATTTATTCCCCACCTGTTACTTGAAGCATTTATTTCGTTATTACTGCATATCATCACATCTTAATGTCCCTCTAAAGTACAACCATTTTTGTTTTGTTTGTAATGTCATTTTTGGCTGTTTTTTACATCCTCTCGATTTTATCATTATAAGAGTTTTTCCTGGCAACATGACCTGACCAGAGGAAAGGATGTGTTCTAGTTAGCCTATAACTAGGATTTAATTATTATTATTATTATTTTCCTGACCAGTTTTTCCTGACCACGTACAGTATCCTGACCATGAGAAACACTGATAAATGGCCAGCCAGAGAGATAGATGACTGGGAGGACACAGGCCAGCCAGAGACAGATGACTGGGAAGACACAGGCCAGCCAGAGACAGATGACTGGGAAGACACAGGCCAGCCAGAGACAGATGACTGGGAAGACACAGGCCAGCCAGAGACAGATGACTGGGAGGACACAGGCCAGCCAGAGACAGATGACTGGGAAGACACAGGCCAGCCAGAGACAGATGACTGGGAAGACACAGGCCAGCCAGAGACAGATGACTGGGAGGACACAGGCCAGCCAGAGACAGATGACTGGGAAGACACAGGCCAGCCAGAGAGACAGATGACTGGGAGGACACAGGCCAGCCAGAGAGACAGATGACTGGGAAGACACAGGCCAGCCAGAGAGACAGATGACTGGGAGGACACAGGCCAGCCAGAGAGACAGATGACTGGGAAGACACAGGCCAGCCAGAGAGACAGATGACTGGGAAGACACAGGCCAGCCAGAGAGACAGATGACTGGGAAGACACAGGCCAGCCAGAGAGACAGATGACTGGGAAGACACAGGCCAGCCAGAGACAGATGACTGGGAGGACACAGGCCAGCCAGAGACAGATGACTGGGAAGACACAGGCCAGCCAGAGAGACAGATGACTGGGAGGACACAGGCCAGCCAGAGACAGATGACTGGGAAGACACAGGCCAGCCAGAGAGACAGATGACTGGGAGGACACAGGCCAGCCAGAGACAGATGACTGGGAAGACACAGGCCAGCCAGAGACAGATGACTGGGAAGACACAGGCCAGCCAGAGACAGATGACTGGGAGGACACAGGCCAGCCAGAGACAGATGACTGGGAAGACACAGGCCAGCCAGAGACAGATGACTGGGAGGACACAGGCCAGCCAGAGACAGATGACTGGGAGGACACAGGCCAGCCAGAGACAGATGACTGGGAAGACACAGGCCAGCCAGAGACAGATGACTGGGAAGACACAGGCCAGCCAGAGACAGATGACTGGGAGGACACAGGCCAGCCAGAGACAGATGACTGGGAGGACACAGGCCAGCCAGAGAGACAGATGACTGGGAGGACACAGGCCAGCCAGAGACAGATGACTGGGAAGACACAGGCCAGCCAGAGACAGATGACTGGGAAGACACAGGCCAGCCAGAGACAGATGACTGGGAAGACACAGGCCAGCCAGAGACAGATGACTGGGAAGACACAGGCCAGCCAGAGACAGATGACTGGGAAGACACAGGCCAGCCAGAGAGGTGGGGGAGCAGGCAGTGTTCCTGTAAACAATAACACTCCAGCCATTCAGCTGTAATAGGAACAATATTAGGCTAGCAGCAGGGAGCTCAGGCTCTTCAAATAGACTGACTGACAGCCCCAGAGAGCGGGAAAAGAGGGGGGAAAATGGAGAGGGGGGGTAGTTTGGGAGTTTGGGAAAAGAAAGGTGAAGGAGGGAAAGTGAAAGGGAGGGAGTGAGAAAGAGACAGAAAGAAAAATAGAGGAGACCTGAGAGAGAGAAGGAAAATGAGACGTGAAGAGAGACATTGCGAGAAAGAGAATGAAAGTAATAGAGAGAGAAATAACTTACAAGAGAAAGAGAATTTCTTCTTGATTGTCAGCCAGCACATTTACAATCGAGGAAGTCTCTGCCTTTCATATAGCCAGTGCAGCTCCCCCCCCCCTGCCTCCTCCTGAGAAATTAGGAGCCTCCCTCCTCTCTCTCTCCTCCCTCTCTCTCTCCCTCAGCCTCCGTGCTTTAACAGTGTGTAGAGAGGAGCTGACAGTCAGTCTACACTGAGCCCTGCTGGATAGTAGCTGTGAGAAGCTGAGCCCTGAGCCTCTTGTAACTCCATCCTACTACATACAGCCCACCATGGATGTCAAAGTACTGGCTGTGTTGGCCCTACTGGCTGTGGCCATGGATGTACCTCCCTCTACGGGTGAGTGGGTCTGGGGATGGTTCATGTGTCTGGGCAGGTCTTCTACACTCTTAGAAGAAAAGGTGCCATCTCAAACATAAAAGGGAGAATCCTTTGAAGAACCCTTTTTGGTTCCAGGTAGAACCCTTTTGCTTCCAGGAAGAACCCTTCTAAGGTCCATGTAGAACCCTTTACATAGAGGGTTCTACATGGAACCCAAAAGAGTTCTACCTGGAACCAAAAAGGGTTCTACCTGGAACCAAAACGTGTTATCTTATGGGGACAGTCGAAGAACCCTTTTGGAACCCTTTTTTTTAAAGACTGTTAGTGTGTCTTTCTAGTGTTTTATCTATCTTTATTTATCTATCTCTTTATTTTAGTCATTTTAGTAACTTAGCAAAGAGAGACTTTATATATGTGTTCTAGAATGTCTGGGGGTGTGATTTGTTCTAGAAAAAGAGGATGTTTTGGTGGTTGTGGAGGTTGTCTTGATATTTTTGTTGAATTTGAATAGGTGTTGTTAGAATAGATGTGGTTGTGACATTTGGCTGGTGTTGCTGAGAGAAGGGATACACAGCAGAATAACTGGTGGTTATGAGTTGTGGTTGTGGAGGTTGTCTGTTGGCTCCTTGATGTTTGACTGGTTTTGGTAAAATAAGTAAGTGATTGTTGTGATGTGATGGAGATGTTATACTCAAACTGGTTACATTTGTTGAATTGTTGTTGTTTGTATAGTTGGATTGAAAATAGATGGTTATTTGGATTATTCTGGAAATGTCTAGGTTTGTATTTACTTTGGCCATTATTTATGTATCTTCTCAGTTGCCTTCTGTTGTAAAACTGTACTTTTCTGTTTGCTTTTAACACTTTGATATTCCAACCACTTTAATTCCTCAAATCTTACATCTTAACGGCATACAAATGAACATTTAAAACTATTTGTCAAATAAAGAAAGAAAGATCTTACGATTTAGAGGATGATGTGTCAGGGAGTCAATGTCCCAAAGGACTAACTCTCCCCCAAACCAATATCACAGCAATGACCCTCCACCTTATCAGGCTCTATTATCATGCTAATACTGGCTCATTATGCATACTGCTTACAGCACCCGGCCACAAGTGAGCATCTAGCTACAACCCCTGCTTCCCAAATAGAACCCTATTCCCTTATACGGCGCACTACATTTGACCAGGGCCCACAGGGAAACCCATAGGGCTCTGGTCAGAAGAAGTGCACAAAATAGGCAATAGGGTTCCATTTGTGATTTAGTTAGTTTCTTTCACAACCCGCCTTGTTTAGCCCCTAATTAGTTTCTAGTTAAAAGAAAGCAACAAAAAAACCAGATAAATATACAAGTTACCCCCTCCATCACCCCGGCCATCCTGTCGTCTTTAATATGCAGTCAGGGTCTCCCTGGCTAGGGGTAGTAACAACATGCTTAGCATAACACAATTCAACTCTTCTCTCGGACTTCTCTCTCTCCTGTTGTTGTTTATTTTGCAGTGGATTCATGTGATCGCGGTTTAATCCCACAGTCAAACAAGGGAGCCGTTTGTACTCCGTTTAAGATGTAAGATTCGAGAAATGAAAAGAATGTAAATATCAAAGTGTTTTAAAGTAAACAGAGAGAGTCTTTCATGAAGGTTTTACAACCACAAGGCAACTGGAGAAGAGACATGTATATATGTTCAGCCAATTGACCTCTTCCCATCTTCAAAGAAAAACGAATACAAATCATTGTTGGAAACAGGTTATCAAGAATGTCACGTTTCATGTTGATCTTGTGTGATATTTCCAGCAGGGTTTCCCCTCTGAAATCCCTGAATCTAAGAACATTTCAGGCAAAAGCCAGAGTATGTGCTATTGAGTAAAAAGATTCTTAGTTTCAGGAACCAGTAGGAACCAGGGGTGATATGCAATCATTCTAAGAATGTAGCCTACTTCTTAAAGGGACTCTTTTGATAATAATCTAAGCTTTGTGCTCTTGGAGCTTTGAGAAAGGAGGAAAACATTGGGAGCCCCAGTGGAGTAGAACGATGAGGACTCTTCTGGGATAGAGAGCTGTGTCTTGAATGTTCATAGTGAAAAGGCAGTATGACGGCGGATGGGACAATGAGCGCTGGTTTGAGAGTCTCTCTGTGTGTGTGTGTGTGTGTGTGTGTGTGTGTGTGTGTGTGTGTGTGTGTGTGTGTGTGTGTGTGTGTGTGTGTGTGTGTGTGTCTGTGTGTGTGTGTGTGTGTGTGTGTGTGTGTGTGTGTGTGTGTGTGTGTGTGTGTGTGTGTGTGTGTGTGTGTGTGTGTGTGTGTGTGTGTGTGTGTGTCTGTGTGAGCATGTGTGTGGGCATGTGTGTGGGCATGTGTGTATGTGTGTGTGCATGCGTGCATACGCTTGTGTGAGTGTGTGTGGCAGACTAATCTCTTTTTAATTGCCTTGCATTTGGAACTAAAGGCAGGTAAATGTGTACTTTCCCATGCATTGTCCGGGTTAAATACAGTAGTTCTGTACTTGGTGGGAATGTGTGTTAATTATTTGAGGTATGTATTTAAATGCATGGACATGTGTGCTGTTTTGTCTTAACAGTATTTTATTTGAAATGTATAAATAACTAATAACAGTTTGATTTAATTATTTAAATGAAATGCATTTTCCTCTCAGAGCTTTCAAAGTGGTATTTGACCCTGAACAACATAGTCAAGTAATCTTCTTCAAATGCTTCTTTTTGCTAGTTTAATCTAAAGTCTAGTTCTCTGCCAGGCTCCGCAGGCCAGCTGAAAGTCCGGGACTTTTCCCCAGCTTTGTACACAGGTTTAACAGAAATACTGGAGTTTACCCCAGTGAATGTGAAGATGATTAACAACAGGTAAAAGTAGAGTAGTGTTGAGTGTGTACGGTGAAAGTTTGGTGAGAGTGTGTGAGTGTGTGTGAGCTATTTATGAGACCTGGTTGTAACACTGCGTAAACCAATCTCACACACCACTGACTAGGAGCTGTTGCTGTCATGGGAGTAACAGTGAAGATGGATTTAATCCCCAGCGGAAATCTGTCTTCTACTTTATCCTGTTTGTTCTTACAAGCTCTAATATGAAATGAACAAATTCATCCTAGTTTGGGACTGAAGTCAGCTAAATGTACTGTATACTTTCCCATGCATTGTCGGGGTTAGAGACAGTAGATTAAACATATTTGTTCTAAGTACTCTGATATGAAATGAACAAATTCATCCTCGTTTCCTGCCTGCAATGATTGTGAGTTGTTGCATTTTGGAGGCGTTGAGTCTCATGTTGTTGGTTCAGCTCTAACTATCATCATGCGTTGTGAGCTGGGATTTGGTTGTTTTAGTTTTAAGACATAGAAATGGTCGGAGCTCACATTCTCTCAGTGTCCGGTACCTGGTACCTGGTATAGTATCTTACTATGTCTGTGGTTGTTTTAGTTTTAAGACATAGAAATGGTCGGAGCTCACATTCTCTCAGTGTCCGGTACCTGGTACCTGGTATAGTATCTTACTATGTCTGTGGTTGTTGTTTTCAGCTAAGCCCATCAGCCTGGTACCTGGTACCTGGTACAGTATCTTACTATGTCTGTGGTTGTTGTTTTCAGCTAAGCCCATCAGCCTGGTACCTGGTACCTGGTACAGTATCTTACTATGTCTGTGGTTGTTGTTTTCAGCTAAGTTTTCTGGTACAGTATCTTACTAGCTCAAGCCCATCAGCCTGGTACCTGGTACCTGGTATAGTATCTTACTATGTTTACTATGTTTGTGGTTGTTGTTTTCAGCTAAGCCCATCAGCCTGGTACCTGGTACCTGGTACAGTATCTTACTATGTTTGTGGTTGTTGTTTTCAGCCCATCAGCCTGGTACCTGGTACCTGGTACAGTCAGCCTGGTACCTGGTACAGTATCTTACTATGTTTGTGGTTGTTGTTTTCAGCTAAGCCCATCAGCCTGGTACATGGTACCTGGTACAGTATCTTACTATGTCTGTGGTTGTTGTTTTCACTAAGCCCATCAGCCTTTGTACCTGGTACAGTATCTTACTATGTTTGTTGTTTTCAGCTAAGCCCATCAGCCTGGTACCTGGTACCTGGTACAGTATCTTACTATGTCTGTGGTTGTTGTTTTCAGCTAAGCCCATCAGCCTGGTACCTGGTACCTGGTATAGTATCTTACTATGTCTGTGGTTGTTGTTTTCAGCTAAGCCCATCAGCCTGGTACCTGGTACCTGGTACAGTATCTTACTATGTTTGTGGTTGTTGTTTTCAGCTAAGCCCATCAGCCTGGTAGAGAGGTGCTGGTGTCGCTCCACTCTGAACACCGTCCCTCAGAGGAGCATCAGAGAGCTCAAGTTCCTTCACACACCCAACTGCCCTTTCCAAGTCATGTGAGTAACCTGCTGGTGCATTATGGGATGCTTTTTAACCCTGATTTTGGGTTGTGTTTTAGAAGACTTACAGCTAAGTTCCTTAGCTTGTCATGTGAAGAACCTTCCACACCCCTCACAAGAACAACTAGATCGCTGTATAGCTTCTCCCAAAATGTCAATGTTTTCATTACAAGGCTGGGGAGTAACAGGGACGTTTTGTAGGAGACAACCCCATGTTCTCCTCAGCCCTGCACTACACTTCACAGATAAGAAAGGACTATGGTGGCCAACACTGGACATCCCACACAGCACACACAGTGTTGCTGCTCACAGAAGGGGAAGCTATTCACTATTTTTAGACAGACTTTTCCTGGAGATAAACCAGAACTACACAGGCCCAGTAAAGCAGTGGTAAGCAACCCTGGTCTGAGACAGCTGCATGTTGAGTGTGTGAGTTAGCTTCGCTTCCCGGGCACAGCACTGAAGCACCTGATTCAACTCATCAACTAATCGTCAAGGCGGTGACTTGTTGAATCAGGTGTTTGTTTCAGGGCTGGACAGACACCTGTCAATGCCACGGTCCATGTTGCTCTACGGGACCACTGCAATGTAGTTTAACCAGAGGTGGAAGAGGAAGCGACTCATCCCACTCCCTCGTTTTTTTCTTGTTCATATATAGTCAATGAACTAAGCAGACCAGAACCAGCTGCTAATGCATTGGTGCCTATGGGAGAGCCATCCCTTAAGCAGACTGGAAATGTGACATCTTCGTTTATCTACCATCTTTACTTTAACACAGCACAAGCCTGCTTGGCTGAAACCAGAAGGACCTTGGCCTGATACGTGTAGTCAAGTAGGGATAAACTAGCCTGGTTCCAGATCTGTTTGTGCTGTCTTACCAACTCCTATTATCAGCTGCTACAGCGAAACTAACTTGGTTCTAGATCTGTTTGTGCTGTCTTACCAACTCCTATTATCAGCTGCTACAGCGAAACTAACTTGGTTCTAGATCTGTTTGTGCTGTCTTACCAACTCCTATTATCAGCTGCTACAACGAAACTAACTTGGTTCTAGATC
Source organism: Oncorhynchus tshawytscha (assembly GCF_018296145.1). Classification (NCBI taxonomy): domain Eukaryota; kingdom Metazoa; phylum Chordata; class Actinopteri; order Salmoniformes; family Salmonidae; genus Oncorhynchus; species Oncorhynchus tshawytscha. The sequence goes on from NC_056430.1 coordinate 74,183,579, forward strand.
TGTTTGTGTGGTCTTGCCAACTCCTATAGTCATCTCCTACGGCAAAACCTGTTCAGAATAGCCTGATTCAGCCCAGTAAGACCCCTCTGTTAATAAGATCCCATGTGGATTCTAATGGCGCTTAACTTTGGGTCCCATTCCATTCGGCTAAGCATCAGTCCCATATTATCTGGTTTTAATGATTGCAGTTGGAGGACCACAGTGGAGGGAAAGACAGAGAGAAAGTGGAGAGAGAGTGAGAGAGAGTGAGAGAAAGCGAGAGAGAAAGCGAGAGAAAGCGAGAGAAAGCGAGAGAGAAAGTGCGAGAGAGAGAGAGAAAGCGAGAGAAAGGGAGAGAGAGAGAGAAAGCGAGAGAAAGGGAGAGAGAGAGAGAAAGCGAGAGAAAGGGAGAGAGAGAGAGAGAAAGCGAGAGAAAGAGAGAGAGAGAGAAAGGGAGAGAGAGAGAGAGAGAGAGAGAGAGAAAGCGAGAGAAAGCGAGAGAGAAAGCGAGAGAAAGCCAGAGAGAAAGTAAGAGAAAGCGAGAGAGAGAGAGTGGAGAAAAGAGATGCAGTTACTATGGCTCTCCCCAAATGGAAAGAGATGTTTAGATTAGAACAACACGATAAATGGCCAGGAGAGGAGAGAGGAAGCTGACAGAGGAGTGTCTCTCTCCAAGCTAGCTCTAGGGGGATTTTAGTCTTGTTAAGGAATCAATCATTAGGGGTCAATGTGATGACCTTTATGTTGCAGCTGACCCTCTCTATCCTTCTTTCTTTTATTCCCTTCGCTCACCAGCCGCCCACATTTAGTGTAATTCAAATGGCCTGGAACACATTAAGCCAAAATGCTTTGCCTATTTGTAACCTATAGAAACCAGGTGGCCAGAGCCAAAAAGCCAGAGGGGTTTGGGGGGTTGGGAAGGGGTGGTGGGGAGGCATTAGGGGGTTAACTCATGGCAAGGGGTCAGTAAGGATACAAATCTGGTCAGGACCCACAATCATCAAGAGATACACACATTTGCACACACAGGCATTAAGGAACACACATACGCCACCAAAAGCTTCCACTTTTCCCTCTTATTCCCTCCAAAGCCCATCCTGAAGTTATTTATGACTGAGCAGCAGGGGAGAGAGGGGCAGAGAGCTCGCATCTCTTCTGATATATCTATTGTCCTTGGATGAAAGACAACAGGGGTAACACTACACCCCCCTCACCCCCTCCACCGCTCCCTACACGCCCCTGTCTCCTCCTGCTTGTTGGCATTAGCTTGCTGTGAAGTAATTACTACCTACTGGGTTAGAAGCTCCAGACTCCCAGAGCCCCGAATTCCAACAGAGTCAATCAGACGCTAGATAGTCCAGACACACACACACACACACACACACACACACACACACACACACACACACACACAGACACACACACACACACACACACACACACACACACACACACACACACACACACACACACACAGACACACACACACACACACACACACACACACACACACACACACACACACACACACACACACACACACACACACACACACACACACACTAGAGGGATAAACCTAAACCAGGAGAAACACCAAAACAAAACAGTAAAATGGATTAGCTGCACTAAATATATAAAAGAGGACAGGATGGGGGTTGGAGGGAGGGAGGAAGGGGGTATCCTAGAGATAAACAAACAGGGAATCCAGTTACCGGCTTTTATTTATCTGAACGATTGGGATGTTGGTTTTGGGGGGGATTTGAAGGGGTTTGATGCGCTTGAGCTGTTCTTTCATCTTATTGGGGTAAGAGTAGTAGGTGGGCCATTTGGTCAATTGAAGAGGTTGGTGTTAAATAGGGATGGAGAGTTTGGGGGAGGTGAAATTGAATCAGAAAAGCGGTAAAGGAGTGATGAAGGAGAGATTCAGAGGTGGAGAGGAATGTGTTTAATTTACAGGGCTGTAAGAGGAAGAGAAGGAGGGAGGGAGGGGAGGTGGTGAGGCGCTACCTGAGTTGTTAACTCTCAAACACGACCTTTTGACACAGAGGTGTTAGAACCATATGTTTGGGGAAGGAGGGGAGGAGAGGAGAGAGTGCTGACACACACACACACACACACACACACACACTACCCCGTCTCCCCCTAAAGCTCATGGATCAGAAACACTCACAGAGGTGTCCGATCTCGGGACAAATGCCCCTCTCTCAAGTCGACACTCAAGTCACCCCTTAATCAACACACTACAGTCCGCTACAGGTGAACCACTTCCTCCCATATACACCCCACAGTCTGTAAATCCCAGGCTAAATGGCCTGACATCAAAACCTCCTTATTGTTGGTACCACCGGCTTAACAAAGAGATCAGTGTTACCATGCTTTGTTATCACTGCAACAGCTGTCTAAGTGGAAGGAGAGAGATGGGATTTTTCACCTGTGGCAGGTGGTGGGGGGGGACTTGATGTGATTTAATGCATTCTGATCCTTACAACTGGCGCAAAGCATGTTTTGTGGGTTAAAATAAGCTGTGAAAACAAGTTTTAATAATTGTTATTCTTACAACTTGTTCATAATATGTTTGTTCTTCTTAAAAATATATGTTTGGGATTTTAATAATGTGTTGCTTGTTCACTGGCATATGTGTCTTGCAAATGTTCCTGGAAATTAGTGACATATAAATAAGCTTGATAAATATCATTTTGGTCAAATAACTTATTTTTCCAGATACATTATGTTACTGTTGACTTTGCAGCCTTATATCATATTGAGTGATGTTTGTTTTGTGTGTCCAGTCCAGTCCAGTCCAGTCCAGTACAGTCCAGTCCAGTACAGTCCAGTCCAGTACAGTCCAGTCCAGTCCAGTCCAGTCCAGTCCAGTCCAGTCCAGTACAGTCCAGTCCAGTCCAGTCCAGTACACAGTCCAGTCCACCAGTCCAGTCCAGTCCAGTCCAGTCCAGTCCACAGTCCAGTCCAGTCCCACAGTCAGTACAGTCCAGTCCAGTCCAGTCCCCAGTCCAGTCCAGTCCAGTCCAGTCCACAGTCCAGTCCAGTCCAGTCCAGTACAGTCCAGTCCAGTCCAGTCCAGTCCAGTCCAGTCAGTCCAGTCCAGTCCAGTCAGTCCAGTCCAGTCCAGTCCAGTCCAGTCAGTCCACAGTCCAGTCCAGTCCAGTCCAGTCCAGTCCAGTCCAGTCCAGTCCAGTCCAGTCCAGTACAGTCCAGTCCAGTCCAGTCCAGTCCAGTCCAGTCCAGTCAGTCCACAGTCCAGTCCAGTCCAGTCCAGTCCAGTCCAGTACAGTCCAGTCCAGTCCAGTACAGTCAGTCCAGTCCAGTCCAGTCCAGTCCAGTCCAGTCCAGTCCAGTACAGTCCAGTCCAGTCCAGTCCAGTCCAGTCCACAGTCCAGTCCAGTACAGTACAGTCCAGTCCAGTCCAGTACAGTCCAGTCCAGTCCCAGTCCAGTCCAGTCCAGTCCAGTCCAGTACAGTCCAGTCCAGTCCAGTCCAGTCCCAGTCAGTACAGTACAGTCCAGTACAGTCCAGTCCAGTACAGTCCAGTCCAGTCCAGTACCAGTCCAGTCCAGTCCAGTCCAGTCCAGTCCAGTCCAGTCCAGTCCAGTCCAGTCCAGTCCAGTACAGTACAGTCCAGTCCAGTCCAGTCCAGTCCAGTACAGTCCAGTACAGTCCAGTCCAGTCCAGTCCAGTCCAGTCCAGTCCAGTCCAGTCCAGTCCACAGTCCAGTCCAGTCCAGTCCCAGTCCAGTCCAGTCCAGTCCAGTCCAGTCCAGTCCAGTCCAGTCCAGTCCAGTCCAGTCAGTACAGTCCAGTCCAGTCCAGTCCAGTCCAGTCCAGTCCAGTCCAGTACAGTCCAGTACAGTCCAGTACAGTCCAGTCCAGTCCAGTCCAGTCCAGTCCAGTACAGTCCAGTCCAGTCCCAGTCCAGTCCAGTCCAGTACAGTCCAGTCCAGTCCAGTCCAGTACAGTCCCAGTCCAGTCCAGTCCAGTCCAGTCCAGTCCAGTCCAGTCCAGTCCAGTCCAGTCCAGTACAGTCCAGTCCAGTCCAGTCCAGTCCAGTCCAGTCCAGTCCAGTCCAGTCCACAGTCCAGTCCAGTCCAGTCCAGTCCAGTACAGTCCAGTCCACAGTACAGTCCAGTCCAGTCCAGTACAGTCCAGTCCAGTCCAGTCCAGTCCAGTCCAGTCCAGTCCAGTCCAGTCCAGTCCAGTCCAGTCCAGTCCAGTACAGTCCAGTCCACAGTCCAGTCCAGTCCAGTCCAGTCCAGTCCAGTACAGTCCAGTACAGTCCAGTCCAGTCCAGTCCAGTCCAGTCCAGTCCAGTACAGTCCAGTCCAGTCCAGTCCAGTCCAGTACAGTCCAGTACAGTAGTTGGTTTAAAGGAAAGTGAACTTCATTTATCTTAATGTGTTTGTTTATTTTAACCCTGAATGAGCAGATAGACGATATCGAAATGATGGAACACATTTACTTTTAGATTACAGTACACAGAGTTCATCAGATGTCTCTTCAATCTTCAGATACATGAATTATACAGACTAGATTTCAGTAACCTATAAAAACTGTGTCAAACTGAAATTAATGACTTCAAAAATAGGACCTCAAATGTAACCCTTTTGAAATGTTTTTTATTTTTTATAAAACAAATATATAAGATTACACACTGTATCTGAGTCTATAAAGACAGACTGGTCAAACTGAAATAGTTGCATTCAGAATTCTTAGTTCAAAAGAAACCTATAAATGATCTATATTTATTTATCTATGGATGTCATTTAAGTGTAATAAAAACGTGCCACTCGTACTATTCAACTCGCTACTCCAAGGCCCACGAGTCTCATTACAGTTTGACCGAAACACGGCCACAGTTCACCCTAGTTGACGCCACGTATCAGGCATGCGTGTTACTGTGGGTTACAGCTACACAGCACACTATCCCTGGATGTTCACCAGAGTGAGAAGACGCTAGGCCAGTTCATGAGAGCTTACTGGACTTTTTTTCGGATCATTCCATCCTTGAATCAGATAAGAAAACAGAGAAAGTGGATGCTCGGAGAACACTGAAGTGAGTCTCTGCCTAATTCACTTTCTCTCTCTCTCTCTCTCTCCCTCCCTTCCATCCCTCCCTCCATCCCTCTCCCGGTCCCAGTGCCAAGCTGAAGAACAACAGGGAGGTGTGCATTAACCCCGAGACCAAATGGCTGCAGACGTACCTGAAGAATGCCATTAACAAGTAAGGAGAAACCTTACTTCCCTCTTTGACAAGTAAGAGCTGATCGCAGGGTAGCCTGGTCCCACATCTGCTTGTGCTTACTTGCCAACTCTTATTATGGTCACGCCAAACCATAGGAGTTGGCAAGACAACACAAACAGATCTGGGACCAGGCTAGTTCGCTGGTAACAGTGAGAGACACGGAATGAAATGCGCCGCTGTTTTCATCTGCAAAAATCCAAATGAAATGGGAGAAATGGGAGAAATGGGACTGCTTAAGTACAGTAACAACAGATAAGTTTCATTTTATGGCCACCTGTCCACAGAGCATTCTGAAATCACTCATTTATCGGTATGATTAGAACTGTTGCTATGTGTGTGTCTCATTAAAAGAGATGAAAGTGACTGGTGTTTCTGGGTGCTTGTTTCTCATTATGCGTGCTAGCTACTCAGATGGCTACTGAGATACGAATTAAAGACTGGGAAAGAATGCTTTCTGCTCACGCCTTGCAATCCCTCTGATCATTTAAGCGTGGCATTCGGAGCATTCCAGGTCTTTCAGTAAACAATCAGAATTTATCTGGGAAATCAGGGATGGAGTAGAATTTATTACCTAAAATTTTTGGCCCAAAAAACAGGTGTTACTTTCACAATTGAACTAACTTCATTAATTTCATGGCTAAAAGACAGCAGTTTATGTATAAATAAACAAATACGTGTAAATTGAAGGCACTTTCACAAAATGATCAGGACTAATTTGTCTACAAATAGTAAAACTCATTCCACTAAGGGAAAACAATTCCACCACGTTTTACACCCAAGGAGTAAACTGTAAAAAACTACAATAAACAATAACAGACACACTATACAGAATATTATAATGAATCTAAATGGGTTGTGCAGTTAAAACGTGTGTTAAATGTGCATTCCTCATTCCTCTGGTGATCGTTTTCACCAACCATGCAAAATGTCTGCCTCTTAAAAACGCCTATAGTAAATATACATCTAAAATGGAGGAACATTTGACCACAAATTAGGCATTTTCTTGCTGTTTAGTTCCCAATGTGGCATAGTTACAAAAGATTGCATTTGCTCAAAATAGCGAGCTAAAAAAACTGTGTACAAATCTTTCTAAGACAATGCATATCCAGATGATCTTTATGAAGGCTTGAGTATATATGCTCTCGTAGAACTGTATCATGTTTATAAGTCCAGTCTGACAGACAAACAAACTATATTATTACACAACTACAGTAGATACTGGAGGTCTATGTGACACGTTACACACTTAGAGAAAAAGGTGCATCTAGAACCTAAAATGGTTCTTTGGCTGTTCCCATAGGAGAACCCTTTGAAGAACCAGTTTTGGTTCCAGTTAGAACCCTTTTGATTCCATGTAGAACCCGTTTGGGTTCTATGTAGAACCGATTTGTTTTTATTTATTTGTAAAAAAAAAAAATTAGGGGGCATGTAGGACCCTTTCCACAGAGGGTTCCACATGGAACCAAATATGTTATCCTATGGGGACAGCCAAAGTACCCTTTTGGAACCCTTTTACTAAGAATGCATGTTTCAAAACCCTGCATGATGCAGAACATAGCATCAATATAACTATGAGCACCGTACTAAGTATTTACCATAAAATGACATTAGGGCCCAGAGTTGTTCCTAATCAGGTGATGTCAAGTGGCCACACGGAAAAATGAAGTTACACCCATGAATCATCTTCAAACAGTGTCTTATTCCTCTCTTTCTGTCTCTCCAGGGTGAAGAAGTCCAGAAGACGTGCTCAGTAAAGGAGACACACCATCCTGACCGGCCTGCAGTGCCCCAGTCCCAGGCCAGCTCTCCTCCTCCTCCTCCACTACTCAGATATGTAACTCTGTAGCTACACGTCTCTGCTCTGGAACACTCTGGAACGCTCTGGAACGCTCTGGAACATTCTGGAACACTCTGGAACGCTCTGGAACGCTCTGGAACATTCTGGAACACTCTGGAACGCTCTGGAACGCTCTGGAACATTCTGGAACGCTTGCAAAACCAGCACTTCACCGCCAGACCGACCATGATGCCTTGCTGCTGCTGCTGACCCCGCAGCCACCCTGCCCCCCACACTGCAGACACCTCTCCTCACGCTGTTAGCACCAAGTGCATATACCTAATTATATCGGAATGTGTGAGTACGTGTGTAAAGAGTGTGTGAGCGCAGTGTGTTTTATTTGGTGTGGTTGTTCTTAGTGTGTGTGTGTGTGTGTGTGTGTGTGTGTGTGTGTGTGTGTGTGTGTGTGTGTGTGTGTGTGTGTGTGTGTGTGTGTGTGTGTGTGTGTGTGTGTGTGTGTGTGTGTGTGTGTGTGTGTCTGAACTGAGTGTGTCTGAACTGAGTGTGTAAGTGTACGTCTGTATATAAAGTATTTTTCCTACTTTTATAAGAGGCAGTAAAGGGACATTTAAAGTTTTTACACCCGGCTCACCGTCTCAAATGTGCCCAGCAAGGGCTTGTGGGTATCACCAGGGGTGGGCTCTGACTGAGGGGTCATAGGATAGGAACAGGAATGAGCCGTCCAATGGGTTGAGCCCACTCTGTAAGAGGCGACCAATCAGGGCTGGTCAAACATTCATAACAGGGGAAATAGATAGTCACCCTTAACTGATCCAAGGTCAGATGTAGTTGGATCCCTGAAGGTCAAGTCTAGGATGGTAGGGAAGGAAATCTTAGATCTGTGGTTAGGGGCAACTTCTACGTCAAGCCTTAACAAGCATTCCAGTCTAGCCAAGACAATGGAGATCCTCAAACGATAACAAAGGACATGCATTGATTCAGGTGTTTCAACTCTGGGGATCAGAAGACATTAGTTTGAACTGATACATATCTTTTCAGGAAGCGAGGCTGTGCACTGAATCACATGGAGTTTCCATTCACCAGAACAGACCAGTGAGGATCCGAATCAGACTATGCGTACAGGCCGGTGGTTTCTAACCTGTCCTCGGGGACCACCAGGCGTTTCACAATTTAGTTGTAGCCCAGAACTAACTCACCTGATTCACCTATTCAAGGCTGGTTAGTTGACAAGTTGAATCAAGTGTGCTAGCTGTGGAATAGATCAAATACATGGAACGACTGGGGGACCCCGAGGAGAGGTTTGAAAACCCCTGCTGTAATAAAGGGGAAGTTATCTGCTGTAATAAAGGGGAAGTTATCTGCTGTAATAAAGGGGAAGTTATCTGCTGTAATACAAGCCGACAGCCTTTATTGGAGGCAGACAATTCTGTATTACAGTTCAGTCCTGTGCCGAACAGGAAAGCCCACACAATTAGAAGTAACTTAAGCAACTCAGCAAAAGCCAAGGGTTGTAAGAACGATGGCCTTGTAGGATAAGATTGTAATGCAAAACAGGGATAAAACCCCATATCAATGCAGCTTTTTATACAGTTTGTGTGAATGTAATGTTGTCCGTTGCTGTAGTCTAGGCTGTAAGGCATTGAATGAGACACCAAGTCATTTTTCAACAACACAAGCGATGTGAAATTAATTTACCTCAATATTCTGGGTATTTACTAACAAATACTGGCGTAAAATAATTGCTGTATTATATTAAGTATAGTAAGATTCATTACATACATTTCTATACAGGATCACATTGTCGGATTATTGGATTTCACTCATCAGTTGCATAGGAGCTCACTTTAGGCCTACTCCATAGTTATAAACCACCACATATCCTGAGGCAGGATTTTAAAGCCAGTATACGGCCACATGAAATACCTTTTACTATACTACAGTATTGACTATCACATTGAAACTGAATGTTGCTGAGCTGGGGGCGAAATAAAGTTATTCTACTTTGATCGTTGAGCCACTTTAAGACTTTAAGTCTTTTAAATGGGTATTTTTACTGTAATGATTTTTATTTTTGTATATTTTATATATTCTAAGATAATGTGATGTAACACAGTATTTGTAAGTACATTTCAGCAGTATTAGATGAAGGCATAACCAGAGAGTACTGTATCCCAAACGCAGTACTACTGTATTATCCAATCAAATTTTTATACATTTATCACTTTTCCAAAAGCGTTTATTTACAATATCATAAAAAAACATGTAATATTTCTATTAACTTCATTTGGTGCAGCTGCAACATGTTGAAGTTAATGTAGTAAACATTTATAGTCCCCCAGATTAAATTGTGGCGGCAGGTCTAGATTGAACAACAACAGAATATTATAGAGATACAGGGTTCATTGCCATAGTTTTCCCTGATTCAATCCTCCCTTGAGGAGGTTTATTCTAATCAACCAATAATCTGACGCCATTCATCCACTGATGCAAGATGGGCAAATCTAATAAATCCGGAATGTAACGCAACGTACTGAGATACTTTAAAACAAACATTACTGTTGTCATTAGGATATCTCAGCTCAGGCCGATTCGAATTCAGATTCAGCTCAGGCAGACGTCAATTAATTCTTCATTAGGACCCCTTAGAACACGTTGGGATTCTGTTCTATTTCTCCTGACAGCGTTCCACAGAGTTTAAAATATGAAGTGCCAATAGTACCACTGAGCCAAGACAGAGAACAATACATTTAAGTATGAGCCAGGGGACCCACACATGTTTTCAATCAAGCCCCCCCCCAGATATAGTCATTCCTCAATGATGTGGGTTTCTATACTGTTTTACTGTTGCCATTGTTTTTCTACTGTCAAAATAGAGCTCCAGGTCCATTCAAATCTCCAGACATCTTAGTCTGTGAGTTAAGTACAGGTGTTTTAGTCCAGAAGTTATTAAGTATCTGTATCACATCATTGTAAGGTTTGTCATAAAGGAAGGGAATTTGGTGATGATTTAAGTGTTTGAGAACCATTCTGTTCAATGCCATGCTACAGTTAGATCCACAACCAAACCAAACAACATGGCTGTTACCCTTTTACTTATCATATCTGTTATCTGGACCACATGTGCAGATAAATCATTGCATAAAGCGATAACATCCCAAGTGGAA